>NC_065445.1:63961443-64267219 GCF_917563875.1 Diabrotica virgifera virgifera | reverse complement strand
CTGCATTTTGCTGACGATCAGGTGGTGGTGATTGCCCATGATAAAGATGATCTAATATTTATGACAAACCGGCTGTTTCGAGAATACAAAAAATGGGGCTTATACGTTAATATAAAGAAAACCAAATACATGTGTATAGGAGGACAGAAAAGTGAGTTACAACTAGAGGGTGATATGGTTATCGAGCCAAGCTCTGATTATGTATACTTTGGAACGAGAATCCAACAAAGTGGAAGGACAGAATTCGAAATAGAGGAAAGAATTATGAAAGGAAAGAAGGTAATAGGAGCTTTGAACTCACTACCTTGGTCAAAAACCATATTAAAAGAAAAGAAAACACAGCTTTATAATAGCATCTTTAAAAGCGTGGTACTGTATGGATGTGAAACCTGGCAACTGAATAAGCGAACAGAACAGAAGTTGCTCGCACTGGAAATGGACTTCTGGCAAAGATCGGCCTGCATTTCCATTAGAGATTACAATTGCTGGATCCAGCATCCAGCAATCCAGCTGGATCCAGTGCTTTTTTTTACATCAGCGCGGATCTGTAAATGTGTCAAATTCGAAATAAGTTACTGAATGTCTTCATTAGCCTCTTATTGAAAGCCGTGAGTATGCAACTTGCCATTCTATCGCTAGGAGTAGCTCAGTATGCTGAAAAGTTTCTATACAGCCTAAAAGTTTACATCAATAAAGCGTTGATAGATGTTGATTCTGCGATAAAATTCTCTGCTGGCGAGTGGTAAATAATCATAACCGGTAAAACTGGCTGTAGAAGCTCTTTGTAGAAGAGAATCCACTTTGATAACGGCCAACACAACCATGACATTTACCTTAGACAAACTAAATAGCCAGGACTCTAGCCTTTATGCCAATCTAGCGGAAGCACTACGCAACATAATCGCGGAACAGTATCTCTCTGAAATTACAGGCACATTAGTGTACTTACAAAATCAAAAAAGTATCACGAAGGACTAAACAATCCTGCAAGAATGCAATGCGACAAGAGATGAAAAATTTGTTGATTCGTATAAATAAACAAGTAACTGTGGAACCAGTGTAAGAGGACATAATGAAAGAAGATGGGCCAACTAATCCGGAGTCCGTGAATTTTACTTTGGGACAAGAACTTGAGATTAAATTGAAACGAATAAAAGAAAACTTTCATATCCAAAAAAATTGGTTCTCAAAAATATTACGAAAAGATTTTGGAAAAGGAAATGGCAGTTTATGAGGCCAAAGGAGTGGAAGGCGATCATTTGCAATGGTCTGTGACTATTTGATGACCTTAAAACCGACCAGCACAGAGGCCGGAAGGGCTTTCTCCGCAACCGGCTATATATGCAGTTCTGTTCGAAGTAGGTTAGGCCTAAGTTTTTTAAGGTCTCACTTCCAAGAAACTAAATAATTCATGTTTACAAATTTAGAAATTTAAAAAATTTAAAAGTTTAGAATACAGACAAAAAAACGCTAAAATCGTGTTTTTATTGTGATTCCACATTTTGCTGGATCCGCGCTGGATCCAGCTGGATTCAGGCCAATCTTGCAAAAATCCAGCTGGATTGAAAATGCTGCTGGATTGCAATCCCTAATCTCCAGACTCTCACATATAACGAATGAACGGGTGCGAGATATGAATAGAAAAACAAACATAATTGAAGAAGTCCAACAAAAACAACTTTGTTGGTATGGCCATGTAAAAAGAATGGAAGAACATCGACTCCCAAAGCTAATAATGGAATGGCAACCCCCGGAAAGAAGAAAAGGGGCAGACCGAAAACAACCAGGATAAGTGGAATCCAGAAAGCCATGTCTGAGAGAGATCTCCGACCAGGATATTGGACAGATCGACGCGGCTGGAGAATAGGAACCGGAAGGCTCAGGACGCTATAAACCGGTGTTATGTTATATTATTATAATTATTCTCTCCTTTTGTTTATCAAAAGACGATATCCTGAATGAATTATTAAATTTGTTAAAAAAAGATTAAACAATGGTTTCTGCTCTATTTAACAAATCATACAGTAATAACACATTAATTTCTGTTTCATCTAGTACTCCAGGGAAATAAGGCAAAAATATACCATGTTCGGGACACTTGAGCAGCCAGGTTGCAAATGGGTTTTTTGGGTACTATATACCTAATACATTATACATACAAAAATGCCCGTCACAGTTCGGACGAGAAATTTAGTTATTAACAAATAAGTGTCAAAAATGGCAGTTTTTTCCTTTAAATCGCTACGGGTAAAAATAGGGTAATTAAATATCTTATTTATACTATTATTATTTTAGTAGATGAGCCAATGTTTAAAATGGCAGTTTTTGAATTTCGGTTCGATCATGTGTTGCTTCAGAAATTGTAAAATAAGATTAAAATTTCGAAAATAAAAAAATTGCTATAACTTTTGTGAAAATGACCTTAAGACTGTCATATTGCACAAAAAGTTGAAATAAATAGTCCATATAATGCACAAAAAATTTTAAGATGATTTGTCAATTAGCTTAAATTTTATTCAATTTGTTTTTCCCAATTAGCTTTTTCTTCGCAATATTGTTGTTCAGAAAATGGTAAAGTAATAGCAATCCTGTGAAAACCACACGAAAGAAGAAAAGTTATGTTTACAAAGTGTTTTAAAAAAATCATTAAAAAGTCATTTTTATCATTCCGAAAACATTTTACTAAAGTAGGGTCATTTTTAGTTCATAAACAATTTGAATAACTTTGTTAATATTGACTATAGATTAAAACTACTTTGGGATTTGAAAAGCTGGTATTTTTATACGAATTTTCAAAAAAACACTTTTTGCCTAGGTTAATTACAGTCAAAGTTAGCCACTTATTTTATTTAATTGACAGCTACTTTGTTTATAACAATTAAGCAACCCAACTAGCACCATTTCGAAGTTGAAGGTATATAGTTTATGTGTAAAAGTTTGAGTAAACTTTAAACTTCAACAGAGTTGTTAATAAATCTTTAAAAATAACGTTCTAACGAAATCAATTTGTGGTCGGTGGAAATGAATTATTAAAATCCGTGCACTCAAAAAATGAAACTGATTCTTCAAACATATGCTGCGATTAATATCCCCAGAGCTTGTTGATGGATTTTGATCATAATTTTTTAAATTGTATGTACTCGTAGTCTTCTAGAGTACGTTATGTACGTAAATCCCCACCTAACATTTCAAAATGTTAGGGGGAGTTCCCCTTATCACGCAGGGATATGAAAAATAGATTACGACCGATTCTAAGACCTACCGAATATACATGTATAATTTCATAAAAATCGGTCAAGCGGTCTCGGAGGAGTATGACAACTACACTGTGACAGGAGAATTTTATAGATGTAAATATATAGATGGGTATTAACAAATAGGGGTTGGTGATGGAAAAGTGTAAATTAAGGGTTGTATGTATTTTTTAATCCTACATCACATAAAATTAGGATAGAAAATTTTGTCCAAAAAAATTTAAAAAAAATGTCAGGGGGGCAACCCCCCTTATAAATTATGGTTATGAAAAATAGATTAAAACCTATTCTCAGTCCCATAGGATATACTTGTAAAATTTCATAAAAATCGGCCAAGTCGTTTCGGAGTAGTATGGTAACTAACACTGTTACAGGAGAATTTTATATATATTGAGGTAACTGTGAATTAAATAATAAAAGTGGCTAACTTTGACCGTAATTAACATGAGCGAAAAGTTTTTTTTGAAAATTTGTGTAAAAATACCAGCTTTTGAAATTCCAAGGTAAATTTACTCTACAGTCAATATTAACAAAGCTATTCCAATTGTTTTCAAGCCAAAAATGACTCTACTTTAGTAAAATGTTTTCGTAGTGACAAAAATTACTTTTTAATGATTTTCTTCAATAATTTGAAAACAAGACTATTGTTCTTTCATGTGGTTTTCACAGAATTTTTATATAATTATTATTTTCTGAACAATAACATTACAAAAAAAGCTCTTTAGGAAAAACAAATTGAATAAAATTTAAATCAATTGACGAATCGTCTTAAATTTTTTTGTGCAATATATGGACTCTTCGACTCAACTTTTTGTGAAATATAAAATTCGTAAGGTTACTTTCGCGAAAGTTATAGCAAATTTTTTATTTTCGAAATTTTAGTTTTATTTTGCAATTTTCGAAGTAACAAATGATCGGACCAAAATTAAAAACTGCCGTTTTAAACATTGGCTCATCTACTAAAAAAAGAATACTATAAATAAGATATTTATTTATCCTATTTTTACCTGTAGCGGTTTAAACGAAAAAACTGCCATTTTTGACCCTTATTTGTTAATAACTAAAATTCCCGTCCGAACTGTGACGGGCATTTTTGTATGTATAATGTATTAGGTATATAGTACCC
The DNA here is from genome assembly GCF_917563875.1 of Diabrotica virgifera virgifera. Lineage (NCBI taxonomy): Eukaryota > Metazoa > Arthropoda > Insecta > Coleoptera > Chrysomelidae > Diabrotica > Diabrotica virgifera. The sequence continues at coordinate 64,262,839 of NC_065445.1, read as the reverse complement.
AAAAAACCCATTTGCAACCTGGCTGCTCAAGTGTCCCGACAAAAACCTTATTTCGCTGGAGTATAGAATAAGTTGTCCAAAATAGAATTTTTTAAAACATTTTCCTAAAAAGGCGCTACCCTAGCTGATAGTTTAAAACTTTAAAAACATCATACAACGAAAGCTAGTAAATTATTATCCCGGAATAAATGAATATTAATGATATGAATCAGCACGATATTCATTAAAGGCTCTTTAGTTGAAATCATTGCCGACACCGGCAACATATCAAAGTCCCGTTGAATTAAACGAAACACAATCGTTATAACATTAACAAGGCGAAAAGTACAACCACACCTGCCTTAATATACCCAACCATTCATTAAGTAGTTGTAAATAGACGAGGAACACAGGAGGGTGGATTTAATGCATTAAATAGGTATTGTATACAAGGAAAACATCACGGTAAGCGTTTTATAAAGGAAACAATATTTAAAACCGTACATTTAATATGGAACTAATTTTCTTGCCGTTTTAGTATCAAATGCGATTCCGAGAACATAATATTAATACAGATTTAACCAAAATATCTGGATTTACAAATTCAAAGCAGGGCCGTAACTACGATGTTGGGGGCCCGGGGCAAGTGTGATCTGGGGGCCCCCTACCGGGAGGTCTGGGGAATTTACCCCCAGCGCAAGGGTCCGGAAAAATGTTTGATATTTAACCCCTGGAAAGCGCATTTCCCTCTTATGTGAACACCTCACTTTCTTCTTTCTTCTTTCTTCTTTTTCAGCATATCCTGCAATAACTATAAAATTACAGCTTCATCTGTATCTGACATTGCGGACGGATTATCAACGAATGCGTTCGTTCGCTACAATGTAAATGGTCTTACTTTGTACCGAACGAATAACCAAGCGAACACCTACGAATTCGTTTCTTCGTTCGTGTTCACTTTGATTTAAAAGCACCTTAAGGTGCCTTAAACTACTGCAGTGTGAGCCAAGCACACTCAGTGAAGCTGGTCAGTGTACTGGTCGGACTGATCCTAATGTGCTCATTTTATCTTATGTATACCTTTCTTTTCAATATTTGGTTCGTTTCACGTACCAAGATGTGGTCTGGGGTTAATTGATTAAGACAAAGTAGCTGGAACCTGGGGTCCCTATTCCAGTTGCATTTTAGTTTTTATTTCGCCAAAATAACTAATTTCCTCAGTCACAATTTATATGTTTACGAAAGGTCTCGGGACCCCAGTTTAGCCCGGGACCCCCTCTTCCAATGGCATTTTAGGTTTTATTACGCCGAAATAACTAATTTCTTAAGTAATAATTTAAATTTTTATGTTAAGGTCTGGGGGGCCCTGTTCTGTTCCAATTGCATTTTAGTCTAAAAGACTAATTTCCCCAGTGAAAAATTAAAACTATGTTGCGGTCTTTTTAAAATTGTGTCATTTGAAAATATTTCATTGGGATCGGCTTTTACGATACATATTTTTATTTTCCTCGTTAAAATCTATGCACGGGGCCCCCCTTGGTCGGGGGCCCCAGGGCACTGCCCCGGTTGCTCCGATGGTAGTTACGGCCTTGATTCAAAGTGATATTGATCGAAACTGAATGAATTTCAGTCGTATATCTGTAAATCTAGGTCTATCGCGTATCGGTACAAAAAGTATTTTGTAAATTCTGCCTTTATTTTCCGATATTTTTATTTTTCCCTATTGTCTCATTCCCGCATCCTGCGCCTCAATTTGCTCTATTAACTTGATCTTCCACTTATGTTTCGAGCTCACCCTAGCGAGATAGTGTGATGCCTAGATAATTCATTCTCCATTACTTGTTCTATTATCTGAACCTCCAGCTCCAATCTATATCTTGGTAGATTTGCTGTTACAACCAAGCATTTCGTTTTTTTTTTGGAAATTACAAGTTAAATTTTCTTTTCTATTAAATTCGTGCAAATATTAGGTTTGTTCTAGCATCAGTTTCAAACGGTTTGAAACCATCAGCGAATAGTGGACCAAAGCAAGTAGAGGGGATAGCACTGGTGACTGTATTATGTTCTCTCACTGACCAACTGTTTGCTGACGGTTTCTGACTAGTTTGACTGTTTGCTAGAACAAACCTATTGTAATGTAAATCATCTTCACTTGAGAGATTTTCACTTGAAAGAACTGCTTTTATTCTAGTAATGTTGGCGACTATATTGACCCATCCTATTATATTCCCAAAAGCTCGAAACAGATGAGTTTACGTTAGACCAGTCCATTTCCTAATATGTTTAGCCAGTATATACGTCTACGTCCAAGGCCTCTCTTGTCCTCAATCTTGTACGGCGCCGAAGTAGCCAATTTTCTGTTATTTACGATGTTAATAATTTCTTTGTCTTCTTAGCTTCTGAAGAATTGTTATGCTTCGATAAATATGTTTGCAAGGTACATGTTAAATAATGCTGGTGAAGATATGCAACCCTATCTAACTCCTTCCTACTGTGAAGATCTCGGGACAATTTATTTTCGAATCTCGATGGTACGATCATCGGGCCATATTTTTTGATAATAATTAGTTTTTGCCTTAATATACGCAACCATTCATAAAGTAGTTGTAAATAGACGAGGAACACAGGATGATGGATTTAATGCATTAAATAAAAATACTGTATACAGGGTGTTTCATTAATAATTGTCCATATAGTAACTGGAGAAACCTTAGCACAAAATACGAAGATTTAACCTAAAACACTTAAATAAAATGTGGTACCTTACTGAGTTACAGGGTGTTTTATCTAAAAATTTAAAAACTATTTTTGCTCAGCATTTTAAAATTATACGACGTATCCCTTTCATACTTGGCAGAAAGTGCGACTACTATACACCCTACTAAATTATGATAGACAAACGTTTCTAGCTACTACCAGAGGCGTACGATGGGTGATAGTGAATGGTTGACACTTCTCAAATTCTACACCACTGAAGGAATTATTATTTTAGTCCCATTTTTAAATTCTCCAATACTTTCTACGTAAATAGTATACTCCTTATCGGTAACGATAAAGTCATTAGTTTTCGAGATATTTGAAGTTAAATATGAAACGGCACAGTTAATTTTGATTAATTTATTATTATGATTCATATGATTAAAACTTAAAAATTATTTGTACCCAGTACTTTAAAACTATTTGGCGTATTCTTATCATACTTGACAAAAAGTGTAGGTACACTTGTACACTTGTACACCCTACTAAATTAAGATAAATAAACGTTTCTAGCTACTACCAGAGGCGTACGACAGGGGATAGTGGCGGGTTGACCCTTCCCAAATTCTACGCCACTAACGAAATTGCTATTTTAGTGTAATTTTTTGATTTTCCAATATTTTTTATGTAAATAATATACTCTTCATTCGTAACGATAAAGTGATTAGTTTTCGAGATATTTTAAATTAAAAATGAAGCGACACAATACATTAATCAAAATAACCGTGTCGTTTCATTTTTAAATTCAAAGATCTCGAAAACTGATGACATTATCGTTACGAATGAAGAGTATATTATTTTCACAGAAAGTATTGGACAATCCAAAAATTGAACTAAAATAGCAATTCCGCCAGTGGCGTAGAATTTGGAAACGATCAACCATTCACTTTCCCCCCGTCGTACGCCTTTTTTTTAACATAATTTAGTAGTTTGTACAGTACCTATACTTCCTGCCAAGTATGAAAAGGATACGTCGAATAGTTTTAAAATGCTGAGCAAAAATAGTTTTTAAATTTTTAGATAAAACACCCTGTAACTCAGTAAGGAACCACATTTTATTTAAGTGTTTTAGGTTAAATCTTCGTATTTTCTGCTAAGGTTTCCCCAGTTACTATATGGACAATTATTAATAAAACACACACATAAGGAGAAAACTACGGTAAGCGATTTATAAAGGAAGCCATATTTACAACCGTAGCTACATATTTTAATATAGAACTAATTTTCTTGCCGTTTTAGTACCAAATGCATTTCTGAGAATATATTGTCGGCTTACTGTCAAAACAAGCCAATTCCACTTTTTAAACTTTTGAAAAATCGATGTTTTAAACTTTAATTGGAATTGAAAAATCGTCTAGGCTTATAGCGGGATAAGATGGTCAAAAATTCCCACGCACCGATCTGCCCGGCTACTTGTGTTTTCGATAAAGGATATAAAATTATGCCTTCATGCAAATTTTTAGCTTCTCAGAGATCTTAGAACCGCTCGAATCGAGAAAAGAAGAATCTTTAGGTTTTATTTCTTTTTGAGCGCAATTTTGCTTTAAAAGTTCTGAAAAAATTCAAGAAGATGTATCTTTTGAATATAAAACAGCCTGATGTTTTTCAGATTTTTATATTGAAAATTGAGCCCAGAAAACTTTTTGGAATTTTCAAAAAAAATTTAGATTATAATAATATGATTTGGCCAACTTTTAAATATTATTTTTTTGTCGTTATATTGAATGGCAGAAGCAGAATTTTTAATATCTGAGCGGAAAGAACGAAAAAATCGAAAAACCCGTTTTTTGGCTGAAATATAGGGGTGTCTTCATGTTAAATGCGACACACTGTATATGATCAAATTGATAATTTATTGCAACTAACATAGTCGTATTTTTAATAGATTCAAAATATACATTCAAAATATACTGATTAATTCACTAATTTTATCATAAAAAGTTCAAATTGATTTTTTTTTATTTACATAAAGTACCTCGACAACTATGGCCATTGGTACATGAACACTAACATTAAATACATAATTAAATAACGAAAACATATAATAATTATATAACTTTAACTAATGACTGTATTAAATCTTCTTGTATAGCTGAGTAGTTTTCAAAAACGATATAGTTTTCATGATCTCTGTAGGGCTGTTGAGCATTTCTTTAACAGTAGGTTTCATATCAAGTAATGTATACAGGTTGGTGAAAGAGTTACATTCGGTGAGGACGTGTTTCACAGTCAGGAAAACATTGCAATCGAGGCAAGTTGGACGAGTTTCTGAGGACATCAAGAAACCATGGGTAAGTTTGGTGTGGTTAATTCGGAGTCTTCTAATAATCGATGCTTCTCTTCTAGTTAGAAAGTCCAAGGAGAAATGACCAATATATGGTTGGAGTTCGTGTAGATTTGTTTTACTTTGTTGCCATAAGTTTTGCCAGGCATCATTTACGGACTTTTTGAAAACGAGTTTGAGATCGCTAGCTAGTTGAATTGTAGTTATTCCGGTATTGAGGTTGGTAGCTTCTTTGGCAAAATGATCTGCTGTTTCATTACCAGTAATTCCAGTATGAGAAGGTAGCCATATGAGAGAGACTGTTACATCTTGAGCAGAGAGATTTTGGAAGATGTCATGAATGTTTTGAACCAATGGATGGTCAGTAAAAATTGTATTGATTGAATGGATAGATGAAAGGGAATCCGTACAAATGGCAACATGTCTGTTTTGATGGGAGATGCATTGAAATACCAACAGAATACTATATAGTTCACCTGTGTAAACGCTACATGTTGAAGGTAGCCGAGAAGATCTTACAAGTTTATGTTTAGTGGTGACAGCACAGCTAACACCAGTGGTAGTTTTAGAAGCATCGGTAAACAGAATTAAATCATATGATTTTTTTTGTATGATTTCTAAAAATGCTTTCCTTACAAGACTGTTGGGTGATTCATGTTTGTTAAAGATGGTGAGGGAGATGTCTATTGAAGGAAGATGTTTAGTCCAGGGGGGAAGAGAAGGAATAGGAAATGAACTAGTCAACCGGAGGTCAATATTTTTAAGTAGTGGAGTAATTAACTGAGGTATAGGTTTTATGGTAACATGTTGAACATTGTTAGTAGAAGAAGAGGTATTGGATGTGGTAATTAGAGAATGGACGGGACTAAAGGGATTTGCGGATGTTGATGCAGTATATGAAAGAAGAAGAGATTGCCGTCTTAGGGTGAGAGAAGGTTCATTGGATTCACGGTATATACTGTCGATAGGACTGGAGCGAAAGGCACCAAGGCATAGACGAAGTGCGCTATTATGTACAGAGTTTAATAAATCTATGTCAGATTTAGAGGCTGAGCAGTAGATAAAGCTTCCGTAGTCGAGCTTAGATCGGATGAGAGCTTTATAGACTCTTAATAAAGTAGTTTCATCGGCACCCCAATGAAGATGACTATGGGTTTTTAGAACGTTCAATCTTTTAAAACAATTAGTTTTAAGTTCATGGATGTGATTTTTCCAATTTAACCTGGAGTCAAATATCATACCTAGAATTTTACACTCATTAACAACAGATAGAGGGGAATCGTTGAATAAAATTTGGGACACGGAAGTGGAGGTCCTTCTGGAAAATTTTATTAATTTGGATTTACTTTGAGATAGTGATAATCCTAGTTTATTAGATCTATCTTGAAGAAGATTTACAGCACCTTGTAAAAGTTTACATGTGATGGGAACAGATTTACCATGACAGTAAATGATTAGGTCATCAGCGTATTGAACATATTTTATGGGAGCAGGAAATGACTTGCATAACTCGTTGACTGCAAGAATGAATAGAGTTGAACTTAATACAGATCCTTGAGGGACACCTTGATTCTGATGAAGAGATTGAGAAAGCTTACCGTTGACAAGGACTTTAAAGATTCTTCCAGTTAGAAAGTTTTTTATAAATGAGAGAATGTTACCATCCAAATTATAATAGGATAATTTGTCAATTATTGCATTTCTAGAGATTGAATCAAAAGCTCCTTCAATGTCAAATATAGTTGCTACGACATCTTGATGATTATTGATTGCTTGAGAAATGTGTGTTTGAAGAAGAACAAGGTTATTAAGAGTAGATCGGTGACGGCGGAAACCGGATTGAGCTTCAGGAAGAATATTATGTTTTTCAAGGAACCAAGTGAGTCTTTTATTTATCATTTTTTCAAGAAGTTTGCAAGTGGTACAAGTGAGAGATATTGGACGAAATGATTTAGGAGTTACGGAGGATTGATCAGGCTTTTTAATTGGAATAATTATAGAATTGCGCCAAATATCTGGGAATTTATGTGTGTTCCAGATAAGATTATAAATTTCGAGGAGTTTGGAGAGAGATGTATTGGAGAGATTTTTTAAAAAGATATAAGGGATGTCATCGGGTCCAGCAGCAGATTTTCTACATGTAGATAAAGCAAATTTTAGTTCATGAAGGGTAAAGGGGGCGTTGATAAACATAACATCATTTGTAGTTGATAAGGATGTGGAGAAAAATTTAGAGTGCAAATAACTGGGAGCGGAAACCGTATTACTTTTATTGAATTTATCTTCGAAATAATTTGCGAGTGTGTCGGAAATTACTTGGCTATTAGAGATAACTGAATTGTTGACAGTTAGGTGAGGAATCTTAAAGTTAGTTTTATTGCCTTGGATTTGTGAAATTTTCTTCCATATTTGAGTGGGGTTTGTATCGTGTCTTAGAGAGGAAGTGTAATTTTGCCATGAAGATCGTTTGCTTTGTTTGATAATGAATTTGGCTTTGGCTTTAAGTTGTTTGTGTAAAAGAAGATTTTGAGGGGTTTTATTTCGTCGATATCTATTTAAAGCATTTTTGGATAAACGAATGGCATTACTACAATCTTCGTTCCACCAGGGAACCATTTTGTGCGTAAACGAGATGGTTTTTTTACCGATATGAGATTCGGCAGCAGTGATTAAGCATTCGTTAAAAATATTTAGAGTTATGTTAATATCCTCAGAAATAGTTAAGGAAGATAATAATATATCGGTTGTTGAAGTAAATTCTGACCAATTAGCGTTTTTAATGTTCCAGAAATTTCTAGTAGTGGTTTCCTTATAGGAGGAGCTAGATATAATGATGGGAAAATGGTTGCTATCATGAAGATCATCAAAAACTTCCCAGGAGAGAGAAGGTGCAATTTTGGGATCACAAAGGCTAAGATCAATGGCTGAGAATGAACCTGATGAAATATTAAAGTGGGTTTTGGATCCAGTATTTAACAGAAAGGTATCTGAACAATTTAGAACGTTTTCTATAACTTTGCCTTTACCAAAAGTATGGGGTGAGCCCCAAATTCTGTTATGGGCATTAAAGTCACCAACAAGAAGGTACGGATGGGGAAGTTGAAATATTAAGTCGACTAACTCTTCTTCGTTGAGGGGATGGTCAGGAGGAATGTAAATGCTGCAAATAGTAATTTTGTTTGGACACCAAGCAGTAACCGCCACTGCTTCTAAATTTGTAGTTAAAGGCAGGAGGGAGGACTTTAAATCACTAGATACAAATATTGATGTACCACCGCTAGCTCTTGTACAGTTTGTGCGAATATGATGATATCCTTCAAAGTTTTTAAGTTTGCCTTGATGGTCGGTTTTAAAATTTGTTTCCTGGAGACAAAATATGTCGGGGTTATGGGAGGAAATAATCTTTTGAATTATTTCTAGGCGAGGATAAAATCCATCGCAATTCCATTGTATCACACTGAATGTAACTAATTTTGAGAAGGAATGGAGGAGTCAGTTGTGTTACCATCGTCATTGAGCAGTTCAGTGAAATCAAGTTCATCGGAATAGAGTTGTTGCTTTATTTTCTTCACAAGGCGAGTTATACGATTTTTTAAAGATCTTTCTTTGACATTGGTATGGATTAGGACGAGGTCTTTCATTAAGGACGGTACATCAGTGGTAAATTTAATGGCTTCAGATAGAGGGTCGTTGGTGCTAAAGGAGTTTTCAAGAAAGGCACTAAGTTGGGTTACATTAAGTGAAAAGGATTCTGGGTTATCTTCATATAGTTTAATAATAATAGAGAGAGATTCTTGATTAATTTTGCAACAGTCATGATCAGTTGATTTGGATTTTTTTGCTTTCTTTTTGGCAGGTTTTTGTATAGAAGTTGATGAGGTCTCAGGTGGAAGTATTGAGTTAGGAATTGGAGGTGAAGTAGAAGTGGGTGATAGGAGTTGAGGTGAAACAAAGTTACTGTCAGTAGAACGTGGTCTTTTTTCGCCAATTTTTTGATTACTTAGCTCAAAATAGGAGGAAGGTGAAGGTATTTGTTTGGAAGATAAGTTAGAAACATTCAGAAGGGTGTTACAAGTAGTTAAAATGGCATGTGATGGTTGTTCAATATCTGATGAGTTAATTGGTATCGGAGGAGGCTCAAGGGAAGCAGAACTGTCTTGAATATTGGGACATGACTCTGCATTATGTCCAACTTGTTTGCAAAGAAAGCATTCTAGTTTATCGGTTGCTATAAATATTCTGTGAATTAAGTTATCAAAAATAACGGTAGTCGATGTTTGCAGAGAAAAATCATCACTGCTAGGTAAGATATAAGTTATGCGTCGGAAACTTAAAACATGGGCGTATTCATCATCAGGTGATCCACATTTAACGTAAGAAATAGGAGAGGTAAGTGTTAATCCTAGATCCTGAAGCGCTTTTTCAATTAAGGCGTGAGGAATGGACGGACTTACATTAGAAATTAATAACCTTTTGGTAGGTGAAACCAGTCTGCGTATTGGAATAACTGTTGAATTAACTGAAATATTTTGATGAGTACTAAGAAGACTATCAACTTGCAATGAAGAAGACAGGTAAATACATATACGACCATGGGAGATTCTAGATGCGAAGTGTACGTTTTTGGGTTTAACAATACTACCGACAGCTTTAATATAATCAAAGAGTACAGTATTGGGCAGAGAAGGCATGAGGATCGCTTGGTCTCGAGAAGGCACAGACAATGGAGGCAAGGGAAGCGGTTTTGTAGAGGTAGCAGCTGCATAAGATTTGGGAACAGAAGTATTATTTGAATTATCGATATTGGATTGTATAACAGAAGTTGATGGGTCGGAAATTTGTGTGTGAGGTGAGTTTGAAGTTGGGTTTGACATGTTGCTGTGATCCTGGTTACCAAAACCACAAACAACTAGTTATATTTAAAAAAAAAAAGGTAAATTTAAGCTCAGATTACAGTCTGTAACTCAGTGATAGGCTTAATAATTTCTCAAATAATTGGTAAATCAAATAATATTCACCTAACTTCCAGTCAGAAGTCAAATCATGGTACTTTCCACTATAACATTTCAAATATGTTAAAAACTCGTGTTAATCCGCTATTATCTAACGATCTGCACTCTGTGAATACCAAAACGTTAATGGAAATACTTTATTTCCTATCGAAAATCGATAAAAAATAATAATTTTTCGGAGCAACTCTTAAAACTTGTCTAGTAGGTTTGACGTTTATTTGACAATTCTCGTTCAAATTGATTGCATTGAAGTATTGAACCAATTAATGTGTAGAGAGTAGGGTAAAGTGGAATAGTTAAACTTTGAAATTAAATAAATTTCACAATTTTCGGAACTAAATTTTGTAAAAAAACATATTTTATTACAGTAAAGTTTGAGATCAATATGTCGAAATATAAATTATATTAAGTCAGTAAATTTTTTGTTATACGTGGATTTGTCAGACATTGTATTTTTTTCACTTTGTCCCACATGGTTGGGTAAAGTGGAATAGTCTAGAGTACGATTTGAAATTGGCCTAGCTTCTTACTTGGAGCTTCTTCCCCATTTTTCCGGATTTAATCCTCCGATTTAACGTAGCAACAGAAATTTCGTGTTGTATAGCAGCTTGATTTTGGCAAAGGATGCCCCTTTCGCAAAGATCTGATTCTAGATGTCATTGGCTTCGCAGACTATTGTTGTTGGGTCGTGTTTCGTTTGTTATTGCATTTTACACCTGGAAATACATATATTCTTTTTTAATGGTGGCAATCATGTATAATTACATGTGGAACAAAGTGAAACGATATTTCACTCTGTCCCATCTATTAACATTTCACATTGCCCCAAATGGATTAAAAAGAAAACTTGTCCAGTAAAATTTTTTAACCCTAATCCAACAATCTATATTTTATATAATAGATGTTTAAGTATGATTGCTTTTGTGTATGTTGCTTTCAAAAATATGTTTAGTTAAATAGGATAAAAAAATTTGCAATTACACTCATCTGCAGATTTTAAAAATAGTCGACCAAAAATGTATAAACAGTGATATTTTCAATAAAATCGACAGACGACTATTACAAAATGGTTGATAAGCACGTACGATGTATGCAGTACTTCTAATCATTGATTGGATTGTAAACAGTGATGGATCCGTTTGCCGAAAAATTTGAAAACGAGCTATTTCGCTTTACACTACTATTTCACTTTACCCTTCTCTCCCCTAATAATATAATATAATGTTATTGAAATAATTTCCAGTTCCCAGAGCCCCCAGAGGGCTTAAAGCTAATTCAGACTCGGCCACTCTCGGAAGACTCGTTGCCTAACGGTCTTTTGTGGCGCGTTTTACTTCAAAATTCACTTCAGCAAATACTGCGAAAAAATCTTTCAAAATAAAACTATAATTTTATTTTCCATCAAAATGAAAATACATTTTGCGTCACGGTCACGTAATATTCAAATCAGCCTATTTGTAGCTGGAATATTGTATGCGCCACTCATTTTTACGGCGTTTGGCGGTTTTTTATTCTTGTTTTAAGTTACACTAACAAATCGCTGCCTAAGCATTACAAGGGTGTATGTAACAGAATTAAAAAATCAGCAATTTTAATATAACAATGTTCTATGTATCATGAGGCACCCATAGAACTTTGTAAATCTAAAATATATGCATGCAATTCTCTAAAATTAATCGAAAATCATTGGTGTATGTTGTGAAAATATGTAAAGAGCGCAACATAGTCCTATGTAAACATAGGACTTTGTTTTTCGCAAAATTTTAGTGAACTTTCCAAACTCAGTATAACATGGTCCTATGTACGAGGATTTCATAAAGACTTGACTCCAGTAAAAATTAATGTTTATCGCAAAATATTTTGTACTGAATTTAATTATTCATTTAATAAACCTCCAAAATATCTACATGTATAACCAATCTGCTGAAAGAGACTGCATGAATAAAGAAAACACCCTTAATGGAGAAAAGAAAAAGGAATATGAAAAATACTTGCACTTTTAATGAGAGAAGAGAAAAAGACGGATATTGAAAATGGTAAGGCAGTCATAAGCGCCCATACACACGGGCAGGGGGGGGCCGTGGCCCCCCCTAGCTTTTCGGGAAAGAAAAAAATTAAATTTATATTACATAAACGCATTTTTGTCAAAACATTATTGGATAATTTTGAGAGATAAATTGGAAACAACATATTTATTAATAAAAAAAATTCACATATTGGGTAGTTATTAATAGTTTAACAGAAAATCTTTGTGTCTGCGACAGTGGTCTGTATGGAATGTGCATAATACACATTTCCCACAATCACGGTATGCTACTAACGAAAACATTGACAGAGATTAGAGGCGTGGGAAACATATACACTGTAATCGACACCCAAAATTACAAATTAAATGAATCATTTATAATACTGCAAAGAAAATCATATCAGCAAGAATTCCGATATCTGATCGATAATCACTAATGAGCCATTTGTCTTTAACAACTGGTATAAAGTAATTATATTTTATATTTTGAAAAAATTCATACTGAAAAATAATTTTTTAAATTTATTGAACATAGTCAAATTTTAGTTTGCAAAAGTATTTTTTTAGTAAGTAGATTATTTTTAAAATCTGCATTATGATGAACAGAACAATTTTATTTAAATGAAAAACAGGTGATCTTTCATGATGCATGAGTGTTATATACAGGGTGTCCCAAAAGTAGCGGAAAGGCCGAATAATTCGCGAAATGAACATCGGATCGAAAAACTGAAAAATACGTGTTCAATAATTTTCAAAAATCTATGCGATGACACTAAACAAGTCCACCACTTCAACCCCTGGGTGTGGAGCGGGGGGTAACTTTAAAATCTTAAATGGAACCCCTAATTTTTGTTGCAGATTTGGATTTTCCTTGTAAAAATAAGCAAATTTTATTCGAGCCATTTTGCGAATTGTGGATAGGGGAAAGGGGGGGTATGATGGGGTAGCTAAGGAAAATAACAAAAATACAACATAATTACTACGTTTATTACTATACTAATTGATGGCACGTTACGTCATTAATCTAACTATGATTTGGTACAATCTTTGGAAAATCAACCTATCACATTTTTCAACAATTAGCCATTAATAAGAACATTATGAAAAACCATCTTGCCCCATACTATGGGGTATTTGCTCCAGATCTTCATTGTCCACCCCAGCACAAGCATTGTAAGCTCAACATCCACATCCACAGATCTGGCAGCCTACCCAGGGTTCTGACGATGTCACTTTATCTATGGCTGTTTTCATAGCATCTCTCGACCACTCTCCTCTTTTTGTTTTTTTCTTGTAAGTACATACCATGGTATTATCTAAAATAATAATCCAATGTTATTTATTAAGAAATTTAAATTAACCCAGACTTACCACCAATGTCCCATCATACCCCGCACCCAATACCCCATCTTGCCTCAAAAGGTAACTTTGAACAAAAAAAAAATTCACTAATTAAATGTTTAACGTATTCACACAAACAATATGCCATTATCAAAATAAGAATACTAGTAAACAACAATAAAAAAGACATTAATGAGGTGATCATAATTACCTTAAAATAACGATGGTTGTCCTTGCACAAAATTAGATCAACGGATCGCTAAAACAGTTTTCCGTTTGTAAACAAAAAACGCGTGCACTCTCATTCACGGTTTCTCTTGCAGGGATCGTTAGTCGAACGACTCTTCATATTGAGTTACTGCATGCTATTCACCAACGTGTAGTTTCTTGTTTGTGTGCGGTACCCCGTCTTACCTCGAGACCCGTCATGCCCCCCATTCCCCTAGATAGCGCTATAATCGGAAAAAAACGGTATATCGTGATACCACAGCAAAATTATAGAAACGGTCTAATATCTCGAGAAATATATGTACTTCCAAATAAAACTAAAAAACACGTGTTTAATATTTTTCAAAAATCTATAGAATGACACCAAACAGGATTTTTCATTCCACACTCTGGAGGTGGGGTGAGAGTTAACTTTAAAATCTTAAATAGGAACCCCCGTTTTTTCTTGCAGATTGAGTTTCCTCCTCAAAAAATAAGTAACATTTATTCGAACTTTTTTTAGAATTGTTGACGGATGGCGCTATATTCGGAAAATGCGATTTATTTGCGTCATCTATCAACAATTCTAAAAATGTTTGGAATATGTGTGCCTTATTTTTCATAAGGATTCTATATCTGCAAAAATAAAGGGGGCTCCTTTTTAAGATTTTAAAGTAAAAACTTGGTTCGACACATACTCTTGGTTAGTCTGCTCGCCAAAGTTGAAGGGAAGGCTTTGCAAGCATTGTATTCTTTTCAAACGGGTTTTAAAGAGAGGCTCAACTTTTGTGGTACCCATGACATTTCCATTTAAAAACTTGGTCTAGTGTTTAAATGTATGAATAATTCCTCACAACAGGGTTCAAACTAGGTTTTTTAGGTGGTTTAAACTACAGTAGACTCCCTCTATAACGAGAACTGAAATGGTGAATTAATTATCTCGTTATAAGCGGATCTCGTTATATCAAACAATAATAATATTGAAATCTTTTGATGCCTCTTACGTAGTTTATTATGTGTCGATGGTCAACCTGAACAGTGAACAATGAGACTTCGCCGCCATAAATTGTAAATTTCCTATAGTATTCAATATCGGTCGATAAACAGGCAGATGTTTATTACAGGTGGCCGAGTTTATTATAGCACTGGCCTCGATAATAAGACAGATGTTGGGCATTTCTATGTACAGGTAGTTATTGGGGCATTTATTTATTTATGACCATTACAACGCTAAAAACAGGTAAAGACAAGTATTCTTCGATTTATATTTTCCTCGTTATAACCAAATATGCCTCGTTATAGAGCGTTATAGTTCAATAGGAATTTCATGGGACACCTAATGTACCTCGTTATAAGCGAAACCTCGTTATATCCGTGTTCGTTATAGAGAGAGTCTACTGTATATATTGTCATCCGAAATATACAAAATGTAATGTGCAACATCTTCACGTTTGGCCCCCCCTTAAAAATTTTTATATGGGCGCCCTTGAAGGCAGTACTGTGTTTTGACTTACAAAATGTATTGACATGTCCAAAACGAGACGTCAAAAATTTCTTTTATAAAAGTAAGCTAAATGTGTATAACATGATAGCCCACCTTTCGATAAACTGGACTGTTTATTGCGCGATGTGGTCAGAGGCAATGCATGGTCGGGCTGGAATTATATTGCCAGTGCTGTATACAGAATCCTGAAAACGGTTGTAAAAGACCATCCGTTATTGGAGGATTTGACTTTGTGGAGCGATAGTTGCGTTCCGCAAAATCGCAATAAATTTATGAGTTTTGCCATTGTACATATTTTAAAAACTGACACGAAGTTAAAGAAAATTCAAATGAAGTTTTCAGTACCTGGACATTCGACATTCCTGCATACAAAAGGTCGATTCAGTTCATAGTGCAATTGAACGCAGTTTGAGAAAATCTGAATACTTTTCTCCACTTTCGTTAGTAAGAGTCCCTTTGAAAGTAAACACAAGAAAGCCTTACACCATACTTCAATTGAAAAAGCAAGATTTTCTGGATTTTTCAACCTATTCATCAAAACTGAATTATATTGCATTTCTATTTTCAAAGCGTGAATACAAAATCACCAATTTAAGACAACGGACTGGGAGGAGACATAGGTACTGCTGAAAATGACGAAATACCCATGTCGATAAACAAAAATGATATTAAATCACTTTGGCACAAAACAAGGTGGAAGCTCTGAAATCTATGTACAGGTGGATGCCAGAAGTAGACATATACTTTTATGTTTACATTTTTCCAACATGTCTAAACATAAACAGTAAAACTAAGATTGCTGATCAGAAGATAATGTTACAAAGACTTATGTTCCATGTTTTTGCATTTTTTGTTTTTTGTTAGAGTTGCAAAGTTCTATGTTATTTTATTAAACGCTTTTATTTAGTTCAATCATTTGCGTCAAATCTTTAGACGTTAATTTGACTGTCTTTTCTTCAGTGTAAATGAATAACATTTTTAAGACACATGTATTCGCGGGAACAATACACGAATAGTCAATAAAAATTTTTTTTTGTGTTTATGAATTGTTTAAATCAAAAAAACCATTTTAATTGAAAAAGCTTAAATTCGCTTGTTTTTTACAATGCAGAAACTTGAAACTTTTACAGATTGTAGCTAATTATATGAACTATACATAATTTTACTTTTTACGGAAATTGCTTACGTTATGCTTCATACATAAACAATAAAGTTTCAAATTTATCCAGTTTCTGTCCGATTTCTATCCAGTTTTCAGCGAAAAAAAGTTATGGCATCGTACAGAGACGAATGCTGCCCTTAGTATTGTCGTGGGCTTCGACTGTCCATAAAACGCAAGGTTCGACTGTTGACTACGCTGTCGTGAACTTGGGCCCGAAAGTGTTTGCGTAAGGACAGGCTTAAAAGCCTGCAAAGCTTACGTTGCATTGAGCCGAGTGCGATCATTAAGGTACGTATCCATACAATGGTGAACCCCGCTCGGTGTAGCTGCTCAAATGGATACGGCATGCGCTCCCTTACATATAAACCGCAAACCGGTTGAATCGAAGAGGGTAAGCGCCGAGCGGCGATCACCAACGTATCCACTATGATATGGTGCTACTACACCGAGCGAGGTTTACCCTTGTTTGTATACGTACCTTTAGACGGCTTACGCATCGAAGAACTGCATTGCGAGAAATTAACAGGGTTATATTAACAGCCGTATGATGGCTAAATCTGGATAATAATAGCCCCTTAAGGGCACTTCTTAATTGCACCTTGATACGTATCTGTGGATTTTATTTTGCTGTGAATAATGCACTTGCATGTTGTGTTGTTGATTTTGATCATACAATGGAGGTATTATCAAATGTGCCTTCTATATCTAAAAATGAAACGAGGGACTTCTTTCTAGTGTAAACTCATTTCGAGATTCGACACCAGATTGTGCAGAAATTCACCTGATTTCCCTGCTTGATACGACCATTGCCGCGAGTGCAGTGAGTTTTTATTAAGATTCCTCTTCTTGATTTCAAGATTTTTCCACGGTTTTCAACATGTATGAAGTCAGACTTATGAACTGTATGGTCTAATCTATTGGTTGCTACCCTCCTCTTCCTGACACCCTTGCTCTTCTCCAATATTTTCGAATGTGTCCCAAAGCATGACTAGCTATAAATATTTGGATCAGGGTACTTTGTAGTAGCCTGGGAAATACAGGGTGAGTCATGAGGAACTGTACATACTCCTATCTCGTATAGAGGCCCCTATGGGGAATAACAAATGACCATTAAAAAGTATCTGCTCTCATTGTTTAATAATATACAGGGCGAGTTTCGCATTTTGACAGAATTTTATATTCGTCATAATTTTTGAACGGTCAGATCGATGTGTCTCTTAGTTTGGTCAATCGTTACACTATTACCACCTTATCAACTGATTTATTCAAATTAGAAAAAAATCAGGTCCGGCTTTAAAAAATTAGTTCGTTTGGGTCTTAGAAAAAATTTCACCCTGTATACGCTTTTTGAAAACTCTAATATGAATTTTACAAATTAGACAAATAGGCAATTAAAATAGCATATTTATTTTTCCCCCACACGATTACTTAATTAAAAAAAAATAAAATTTGACTATGAATTAAAAATTTGGTAAAGTGAACCATAGATTTAAAAAAATTAACTTTTATTACAAAAATTAATTTTTTTAAACAAATATTTGATTTATGTTACCACCCAATCAACTGATTTATTTTCAATAAAAATATGGGAAACATTAAATATTTTTTCTTCGTTCTTTTTTAAATGTGCTCTTGTAGTTGACTTTTAACTATTACGTTTAAAGCAAAAGAAAATATACTTTGTTTTATACGAAATCTAAGGGTCAAAATATTCAAAGTCATTTTTCTCAGTTTCATCATTTTGTATCATACAACCTTGTAATTCTTAGTCAGCGAAATGTTTTCATTACATTAAGAATATTCTAAAAATTGTCATAAATTATATACAGGGTGTCCCGAAAAGATTGTACCGCACATTCTGGGGTCAAAAATAGTATGATTGAACCTAACTTACCTTACTACAAATGTGCTCATAAAAAAAGTTACAGCCCTTTGAAGTTACAAAATGAAAATCGATTTTTTTCGATATATTGAAAACTATTAGAGATTTTTTATTGAAAACGGACATGTTTGATTCTTATGTCAGAAACAACTTAAAACACAATTATAGTGAAATTTGTCCACCCCACAAAAAAATTATGGGGGTTTTGTTCCCTTAAACCCCCCAAACTTTTGTGTATGTCCCAATTAATTCATTATTGTGTTACCATTATTTAAACACAACATTTTTAAAACTTTTTTGTCTCTTAGTATTTTTTCGATAAGCCAGTTTTTATCGAGATGCGGCTTCTTTTTTAATATATTTACATAAAAATTTTCTGTGGGTTTTGCTCCTTTAAAACCCCCAAATGTTTGTGTACGTTCCAATTAAACTATTATTGTGGTACCATTAGTTAAACACAGTGTTTTTAAAACTTTTTTGTCTCTTAGTCTTTTTTTGATATGTCACCTTTTATCGAGATGTGGCTTCTTTTTCAAAATATACATTAAAATGTAAATTATAAATAAATTTTCAGATTATTAACAGGTCTCTATAATCGTACTTAAAACAAATATGTGGTGGATTCGACAAATATTCAAAATATCTCGATAAACACTAGCTTATCGAAAAAGTACTAAGAGTCAATTTAAGTTTTAAAAACATTATTTTTAACTAATGGTAATACAATATTAATTTAATTCGAACGTACACAAAAGTTTGGGCGGGTTTAAGGGAACAAAACCCCCTTAAAATATTTATGGGGTGCACAAATTTCACTTTAATTTTTTTTAAGATGTTGCTGCCATAAGAATTCCACATGTCCATTTTCAATAAAAAATCTTAAAGAGTTTTCGATATATGAAAAAAAATCGATTTTCATTTTGTAACTTCAAAGGGATGTAACTTTTTTGTGTGCACTATTCCATATAGGTAAGTGAGGTTCAATCAACCTATTTTTGACCCCAGAATCTGTAGTATAATTTACGACCAATCTTTTCGGGACACCCTGTATAATTACAAGTTTTTTTCCAGTACGAGCGAAAGTTCACACAATTTCGATAAACCTTTTCTTTACCTTTGAAAACAATGACTGCAACAAAAGTTTCCAATTTAGAATTAATACAATTGAATAATTGAAGAGCACTTTCATTAACATTTGCTATCGAAGTTGATACAGAACAAAAACTTTCTCTTCTAATGGCCGAAAAAAAAGAGAATTAATTATTTTGTCTCAAGTATCGCCACCCGCCATGACATTCTTTTAATTAAAAAGGTTGTTATCGCTCTCGCACTTGCCACGCGGCTAATTAACAGCTTTTTCTTTTATTTTTGTTTTCTGAGGGCGCTTCAAATTGCTGTAGTCTTTAAAAATGTTCTTAAACAGAGATGGACTTGACACATACAATATGGTCCAAATGTTTGGAATAAATTCATTATTTCGTAAGCTAGCGACTTTAAGAAATCCTGAGACAGGTCGATTTTTATTTTTGGATTATGATTTTTTGACATACATGTATAATATCATACTAGTGACGTCATCCATCAGGTCGTGATACCGTAATCAATGATTTTTTAAATGAGGTTATTCAATGAGGCTTTTAAAAGGTTATTCAATTATTCTTTATTCAGTAATATATACAAGAACATAATTATTTATATAGGGTGTCTAAAAAATTATTTTGAATGAAATTGACACAAAAAAAGAATGTATGTAATTTATTTAATTCAAAATGCCTTCTACAGCTGCCAGAAAACAAAAAAAAATGTTTATTTCGCAAATAAACAATGTTTTTCGCTTAAAATAAACGTTAAAACTATCAAAAGGCAGATGGGTGGCAGCTTGAACATTAAAATTAAGCGAAGATCAATGTCTATTTATCAAAAAACATTTTTTTTTGTTTTGTGACAGCAGTAGAATGTATTTTGAGTTAAATAAATATATACATTCTTCTTTTTGTGTCAATTAATTTAATTCAAAAAAATGTTTATTTTACACCCTGTATAAATAATTATATTAATGTTTATATTACTGAATAGAGAAATAAATAATCTTTCAAATGAGCTAGAACACGACCCCTATTTTCATTTAAAAAATCGTCGATTACGTCATCACGCTCAGATGGATGACTTCACTAGTATGATATATGTATATTTAAAAAAATCATAAGTTAAAAATAAAAATCGGCCTATTTCAGGATTTTTCCTTAAAGTGGCTTACGAAATAACGAATTTATTCCAAACATTTGCACCATATTGTATAGGTGAGGAAATGGAGCACTAAACCTACCAATTTTCCGCAGTAAGATGAATTGCTATGCAACTTTTCGCATTCGATTCAGTAAAGTGTCAGGAAAGTTTGTGAACAAAATTCATGGTAGTAAAATTAAAATTGCATTTTGTGTAGAAGGAAAAAGGATCTCCAAAGTGAATAGAGAATGGCAAATTAGCAACGCGGAAAATATCGGCAGAAATGAGTTCAATTTTGTTACTCGAGGATCTTCGAGGTCGCTGAACACAATGATAACGGCGATGGTCCTTCAGCTACCTGGTATCCAGAGTGGACCTCGTCTCCTAGAGTTTTATGTTACTATTATTCGAAATAAGTCAAAAGTCATTACTCAGGGCGTTTTTGAGATCGCTGAACACGATCATGATAACGGCGATGGTCCTTGAGTAGAGTTGTACAAGTTTGACTTGAATGTTTGAACTTGACTTGAGTTTGACTTAATTTCAAGTCAAACTCAAGTCAATCCTTCTGACAAATATTTCAAGTCAAGTCAAACTGGTCAATCGTACAGGTTTGAAAATTCAAACTGTTTGTCAAACTAGTTTGAAAGAGTTTGAAATAGCTATTTGTATAACAAGGGAGGAAAGTGTAACTTTTCCTCCCGAGAATGAAGTTTACTGCCCGACGCGTAGCGGAGGGCAGTAATCATTCAAGGGAGGAAAAGGCACTTTACTCCCATGTTATACATATGGTTTTTCCACCTTCCTCAAATAACAAGTAATTTTGTCATTTTTACTTAATTTATTTATGTAACTAACCAACAAAATTTATTAGAACTAAAACAACAAGTAGGTACAATATAACTGTCAGCTGTCAAATATAAGTCAAATTATTAATGTAAACATTGTTAAATCAAAATAACAATTTACTGTTTTTTACCATTCTGCAAAATATAGGATGTTTTATAAATAAACGTTAAAATGTATAGATACTCCGTAATAGAAAATAGATATTATACAGGGCGTCAGTAAGTTATATTTCATGAATGAAATATTATGACGTCACTTTTACTTTTCCTCCCTAGGGAGGAAAAATATTTTCCTCCCTAGGGAGGAAAAGTACAACTTTGCTCCCTACAATCAGGTCCGGAAAAGTATACTTTCGGTAGAGGTAGGTGGAAAAATAATTTATTTAGTAGATATACTTTTTTGTCGAGATTGACATGTTAGTTGCCAATTAAGATAAGAAAATTAATAATACAATGAGTGCCACATAAAAGTAACTTAATACAGGAAGCGATTATAATCAAAATAGGGTCGTAAATTTAAATTTCTTGAAAATGATTCCTGAATGCTTAGAACTGCTTGATGGCAAGTTTCGTTTTATCCATATAACTTTTTTATATTTGAGTGTTACTAGATTAAAACAAAGAATCCGTTGGATAGTTTTTTTATCATACAAAGTGTAATCTACTTTACTTTGGGAGCGTTCAAGTATTACGTAACGCAAGCTGGGAGGGGGTCATATAAAACGTTACGGCGCGTTACACGGGGAGGGGGTAGGATGGTTCGAACAGCGCATTAAGTAACATTGCTTTTTTAAATTAAATAAAAAAAAACTACCGAATCACAATCTGCCACCTTTTCAACTTTCGTTTATATTTTATATAGAACCCCTGGATTGTATTATATTGCCCCCTCACGCTCCGCTCATGTTACAATAGGACAAAATAGTATTCAAGTGAAAAAATATTAAAATTTGTATTTAGCAGATCAAGCATAGTAACATGTGTCTCAATAGACAGCTCAAAATAAAATGATTTGGAATTTTTATGACTTTATATTATCAAAAAAGGGATTTATTTATCTTAGGGCCAGTTCAAAAAAACATCTGGTAAAAAGCTGCTATTAGTTCACTCGAAAATACAATACAAAAGTATTGCTGTATCCTGTATATTCGTTGGTATTTCTTTAAAATTCAAAACTAACCATTGGGTTATTAGACCTGGATCCTGCGTACCAAAAAAAGTTGATGTTGGGCCTTTTTTATTTCAAGTTGAATGTAGAACATTTTTGTATAAAAGGTTGTTCATGCTAAACCGCATAGTTTTAAAAATATTGACGAAAAACGTAAAAAACTACGAACTTACCGATTTCTCCCCCCGCTCCCCTTCAAACCCGACGCTCAAAATGGTGTGACTTTTTTCTGAACATTATGTGGACCATATAGAACAATTTGGTGTTGGATGATAACTTTCACTTTGGATGTCTGGTTTATGCCATTATTTGGATCAATTGTATCATACTATAAGACGCTATAAGCTTTCTTAATAATTATTATCCTAACTGGCGCGTTTATTGGGTTTTATTTGTCTGTCTGCGGTTTAAATATCATATCAGATTATACATATCGATGTTTACTGAAATTTGTCAAAAAAAAATTTTTGGACCTTGTTGGGAGGGGGTATTTCCCCTACCCCTCCCCCACCCATTACTCCCTCCCCCCTTCGTTGATCCGCCACGGAACAAATAAACACGTTGCGTAATATTCAAACTTTTCAAACTGTTTGAAGATGTTTGAATTCAAGTCAAACCTAAAGATATCGAAATCAAGTCAAGTCAAACTTTTTTATAAAAAAAGTTTGATTTTCAAGTCAAGTCAAGTTTGTTGAGTAGAATCAAACTAGTTTGACTTGATGCATCTCTATCCTCGAGATACCTGTTGCCTAGAAAGTGGAGCTCGTCTCCTGGTGTTTTCTGCTATTTTCATTCAGATCAGTCGAACGTCATTACCAAGTCCGCCCCTACCATGTGTGCTAAGTGTGCATCGCACACGGGCGGCCAACAATAGGGGCGGCCAAAAGCAGGCCACTGATGATAATACTTTTTTTAAAACGAAAATAAATTTAAATAATTAAATAGTAATGATTCATATAATTCTGTAAACTATTATTATTATTACCTGATAATACTAAAATGCGCTTCATTTATCATTTATAGTTCTTTTTTTTCATCCTAATCTAAAAAAATATAAGAAATATATTATTTATTGTATGTACTGCCGTTTTGCAAGTATAGTCATAAAGCAGTTCCGGGAATACTTTTTCATTCAAAGCGACTGGCGGCTTTCGGACTTTTAGATATTTTTCTCGTCCCCGTGTGGAGGCGGGCCGCTCAAGTAGAATGCCTCCATAGCTTCTCCAGCTCATCGTAAAAGGCAACAAATTGGAGCAGCTGTCCGCTCTCGTCTAGCCAAGCTCCTAACCTGTCCCTGAGTGTGATAGTTAATACTCCCAACTATCATATGAAACCCACCCCTACCCATCATAGGTACACGTCCCGATACCCAAACCTATACCCGAGGAGAAAACCTCTGAAACCAGTGGAGGAAACCACTGAAAACAAACGGATGTGCATAGGGATGACGGCTATGTATCCTCCTAATATACCGCCACCCAACCTCAAGCTGTAACACTATCATGCACAAGGTGTGATGGCCCAGTGGTAACATAGTGGTTTACAAGCGGTGCCTAAGGGAGATGGCGAACCCGAGTGGAAAATAGCCTTGGAGGGGCAAGGGCGCACTGCCCCACTGAACCGATCAGTACGACCCAACTCGTGGGAAGAAAAATGGGACAAAAAAAGAAAACCAGTAAAGGCGGAAGAGAGAGTAGCGGGGGCGATAGAGAAAAAAAAAGAGGGAGTGAAAAATGAAGGGACGAAACTCGAGGGGAGAAAAGCTGGAGGCGAAAAGTGGAAGAAAAGGAATAAATCGGATCTAGAACCAGTGCAATCAAAAGTAATGGAAAAGACAGAGAAGATAAGAGGGAAAAGAGAGAAGGAAGAGAGATACAGCAAACCAAGAGAGAGGAAGAAAGAAAGAGAACAGGAAAAGAAAAAAGGGAGAAGAGAACAGACAGACAGACATTTCATTTATTAAAAATAATAGGTGAAAATAGTTTCTATCCTTGTGGAATCGGCACTCACCGGAAGAACAGCAGACGTTCAGATACAATTAGCGTCTCTTTGGAAAGACAATGAAGTCGACTTTTCCAAGTAACAAGACATTCACTCAACACATTACTTCTGCACATTTCTTTAAATACTAGTAAGGTACATTTTTCTAAAGTGTTGAAATTGGAAGGAGGGCGACAAATATTAAGTTGCCCACGGGCGGCCAACACCCTAGCGGCGGCCTTGGTCATTACTCGTCGGTTTTCGAGGTTGCTGAACACGAATATAATAACGATATGATAACGAATATAATCACAATTTTTACATGGTAAATTGCAAACCTAGCCATTCTTTCTACATCCACAAGAGATGCCGTAGACTTTTTTGCAACTGCAAAAAATTAAGAGCGTAGGCGCAAAATTTCGGGCCAATGAAAGATTACATCATTACCGAGGGCAGAAAGTTCCTGTACTAAAAACTTCTATAATGTTTACTTTAATAAGTTACAGGGGTGAAAAAAAAGAGAAAATTTAGTGTGATTTTAATTTAAAATATTTCATGCAAAAGAAACTTTTTGTTTAGTCTAAGGGATAGTCGGCCCTCGGTAATATTGTAATTTTTCATTCTGCGTTTAAGTTTTTCAAAAATACTAATTAGTTTTCTCAAGGTTCGAAAAAAAATGAATTCATTTAAAAAGCGTTAATCCGAAATTTTGCTCCAACGTTCTTAAATTCATAACACTGGACAATAGGATTTTTCTTTGGGCTCCCATACCCAGTATGTTGCATTCAAAACTCCTCTATATAACCTTTATCTAAGTAATAAAAGTCTGAACTTTTACATAGACTTTTTTTAGATGTTGTGTGAATGCATCTACAGTTAGAAGAATTTTACCAATCGACACCTTTTTATTCTTGGAAATAACCATGAGATACATCTTATACCCATACTTTTCCGTTAACTGAATGAGACAAAAAAAAAAGATCCCAAAAGCTTTCGATTTCTGACTGACTTTGAATTAAAATAACATATGTAAAACTCTAGGAGGCGAGATCCACCCTGGGCACTAGGAAGCTCAAAGATCATCGTCGTGATCATATTCGTATTTAGCGACCTCGAAACCTCCCGAGTAATGACTTTCGACTGACTTTAAATGAAAATAATATAAAACACCAGGAGACGAGGTCCGTCCTTGGTACCAGGTAGCTCGAGGATCATCGTCGTTATCATAGTCGTGTTCAGCGACCTCGAAAACCCCCCAAACAGTGACGTTAGAATTATTTCGAACAAAAGTAACATAAAACTCTAGCAGACGAGGTCCACTCTGGACACCATCAATGGCTCAATGACCATCGTCATTATCATTGTGTTCACCGATCTCAAAAATCCCCCGAGTAAAAAAATTGAATTCATTTCTGACGATATTTTTCAAGTTGCAAATTTTTTATTTTCTATGCATTTTTAGGAGAAGCTTTTTCTTTCTGTACAAAATTAAATTTTCATTTTACTGCCATAAATTTTGTTCACAAACTTTCCTGACACTTTCCCCAAGCGAGTGCAAAAAGTTGCATATCGATTCATCTTACTGCGGAAAATTGGTATGTTTGATGCTTTTAGTGCTTCATTTCCTCACCTATTATTGCACTACATAGATTTCTCTTCTTCTTCTTCTAGTAATAGGACTATGTGATGTTTCTTCTGTTACAGTCTCTGCTGCGATCCGGAGCTCCAGCTCTCGTACCATCGTTTTTTGGGTCTTCTTATGGGTCGCTTGGTGTTGGGCTTTTGTGTTTTCGCCCAATGCGCCATACGTTCAGGGTCCATCCGATCTACGTGGTCTCTCCACATGCGTCGTCGTGCTCTTCTCCATCTCACTACGTCTTGAACGCCTAGCTCGCTCGATGTGTCTTCGTTTCGTATTCTAGCTCTAAGTGTGATACCTCTTATGGACCTTAGTGTTTTCATCTCTGTTGTTCTTATTATTTGTTTGGTCTTTGTTGTCTCGGCCCTTGTCTCAGCTGCGTATGTCAGTACGGGTCTAACACATGTCTTATAAATGCGGACTTTGCTTTCGGTGCTCATATATTTATTCCACCAGATTATATCCCTCAGGAAACCAGATATCCTCGCTGCTTTCGTTGCCTGCTGTTTTGTTTCTTGCCACAGATGCCTGTCGCTAGATATTTCCACACCCAAGTATGTACAATCCATTACCTGTTCGATTATATGGTCGTCCACTACTAATTTACATCTAATTGGGTTCTTGGATATTACCATCGATTGGGTTTTCTCTGTGGATAGTGTCAGGTTATACTTTTCGGCGATTATTTTAAATTTTTGTAGTAGGCGTTGTAAGTCATCTTCGTTTTCGGCTACTAAGATTGCATCATCTGCGTAGCAAAGTATTCTCATGGTTCGGTTACCCATTTTGTATCCCTGATTCATTTTGTTAACACTACCTATAACTTCATCCATTATTAAATTAAATAGGCATGGACTGAAGCTGTCCCCTTGTCTAATGCCGACATTGATTTTGATTTCTTCCGTGAGCCCGTGTGTGGTTTTAATTCGTGTTTTGTTGGATCTATTGATCTCTTTGATTATGTTTCTATACCTCTGACCTATGTTTTTCTTTTCAAGGATAGTGACCACGTCCTTTAATTGTACCCTGTCGAATGCCTGTTTCAGATCTACAAAGCATGTGAACATGGGCTTCTATTGATTTTTCAACTAATTTTCGCATGATGAAAATAGCGTCTATTGTAGATCTGTTTGGGCGAAAACCCTGTTGTTTTTCCGATACGCCGACTTTCTTCTATATTTTTTGGGATGGAATTTTTGACAATAGTTTTGATTTAATACATTTCATATAGATACACAGATAGATACATAGCTTTCATTTCGGTAAATGTTATTCAATTCTTTTTCTTTTTTGTTTATTTAATTCTTTTATTTTTTTTTATTTCTTATTTATTTAATTCTTTTATTTTTTTATTTCTTAATTTACTCGTACACAAACAAATTTTTTCATTATAATTTTCTAAAAATCGCCATACTTATATTAGATTATTAATTACCAATTTCTTTCCAGTGCGTCTCTGTAGACTACGTCTTAATTACTGCTATCTCTGGTAAATTATGAAGCAATTTTTCTATAAACGAGCTTTTAATGTTTCTTCCTCACTCAGATTATGCAAAAAAATTTTACTGATTTGCATAAAAATGATACATTTTTTTCAGTAAATTTATCTCTGGATATAAAAGTCTTAACTAGTGCGAACACTGCTTGTTTCTTTACTGTTACACATTGTTAGAAAAATTTAGTAACTAATTATTATAAACTTAACCGCAAAAGTTTTGCACCACCAAAAATTATGCCAATTTTGTTAGTTGATTTTCTTGTGATAGTCTAGGCGCCGAATAGGGGATTTATTGCATATAAAACGAGCATTTTATGTGACGGGGTACAATAATTGACGTGCCTTGATGCTGCTGCAAAAAAACTCGATCTACTTTTATATGGATCAATTATACTCAACCTGCGGCCCGCGGGCCGCATGCGGCCCTCTAGCGTTTTTTATGCGGCCCAAACGCTAACTAAAGGGTCCTGTGATAAAATTATTTGTCAAATTTCAAGTGTTTTTCAAATTATTTGATAGTGTGCAGATATGATTGAGGCGTGTTTGGGCGTGAGGCAGACAATTTAATGACTTTAGTTTTAAATTGTATTGAAATTTTCAAGAACTCTGATTAAAAAGCAAGGTATTATTAACTTTTAATAATAAATTACTAATGTTAATGAACAAATACTCATTTTAAAAATATTTAATACTTATTTACTAAATACTAAAAATAATTGTGACCTTGAAACAACACCCTGTACCTATATTAAAATTTTCAAAATTCCTCTGTACATTTGAAAAGATCACAAAAAACGAAGTTTAATTGCTCGCTTCAATTTTTTGCACAGATAATTTAATGACATTAATTTTGAAATTATATCGAAATTTTTGATTTGAAAGTTTGAGTTCTTAAAAATTTCCACATAATTTCAAAATTAAAGTCATTTAATTGTCTGCGCAAAAAAAATGGAAGCTCCATTAAAGCTCTTTGGAAATGTGCAAACGGGTTTTGAAAATTTCAGTATACAGGATGTTGTTTCAAGGTCACAACGGATTTATAATTTTGTTTAATCCGGACCTGAATTTTTCTTGTGATTAGTAGTTGGGTGGTTTGGGTTCTAAATGTGACATATGTGTACCAAATATCAAAAAAATATACACGGTGGTTCTAAAGTTATGGGTCCAGAAAGAAACACCCGTATATGGCAAAACCGATAAACACCCTCTAACTCTGTTATATAGTCGGTGGAGCAATAAATTTAGTATGTCTAGAACTGCCTTATTTACCTTTATTCACCGTTCAAGTATTTCCGTTTCCCAATGAAACACCCTGTGTACTACTTCATCTTGATTGCGGCTCGCAAGCTGTGGCAATAGCTACTATGTGGCCCAGGAAAGAAAAAGGTTGAGTATCGCTGAATAGACAATGAGACTGAAGCCCAAAAAAGTTTTAATTTTACTGCCTCGAAGAACAGACTTATAGTCCAGTGTAATAAGGTTTTTTCCATGACACTTAGAGATGCATCAAGTCAAACTAGTTTGATTTTACTCAACAAACTTGACTTGACTTCAAAATCAAACTTTTTATATAAAAAAGTTTGACTTGACTTGATTTCGATATCTTTAGGTTTGACTTGAGTTCAAGCATCTTCAAACAGTTTGAAAAGTTTGAATATTACGCAACGTGTTTATTTGTTCAGTGGCGGATCAACGGGGGGGAGTAATGGGTGGGGGAGGGGTAGGGGAAATCCCCCAATCCCAACAAGGTCCAAAAATTTTTTTTTGACAAATTTCAATAAACAGAAATGTATTGGATGATATGATATTTAAACCGCAGACAGACAAATAAAACCCCATAAGCGCGCCAGTTAGGATAATAATTATTAAGAAAGCTTATAGCGTTTTATAGTATGATACAATTGATCCAAATAATGGCATAAACCAGACATCCAAAGTGAAAGTTATCATCCAACACCAAATTGTTCTATATGGTCCACATAATGTTCAGAAAAAAGTCACACCATTTTGAGCGTAGGGTTTGAAGGGAAGACGGGGAGAAATCGATAAATTCGTAGTTTTTTACGTTTTTCGTCAATATTTTTAAAACTATGCGATTTAGTATGAGCAACCTTTTATACAAAAATGTTCTACATTCAATTTGAAATAAAAAAGGCCCATTGCATAATCCTTCTAAAATGAACGGTTCCAAAGTTACGGAGGTAGTATAGTATAACTGGTCAAAAAAAGGCCTAACCCAAACATCCAAAGAAAGAGTCTTCCTCCAACACCAAATTGTTCTATATGGTCCACATATTGTGCAGTAAAAAGTTACACCATTTTGAGCGTCCGGGTTGGAGGGGAGATTGGGGAGAAATCGGTAAATTAGTATTTTTTTTACGTTTTTCGTCAATATTTCTAAAACTATACTTTAGCGTAAAAAATGTTCTATACAAAATTGTTCTACATAAAATTTAAAACAAAAAAGGTCCTATATATAATTGTTATATAATCAACACTTCCAATTTGGGCAATTGATGATGATTTTGGGTGGTGAGGTTGACGTTTCTTCGAGGGCTTATCACTAACATGCCACTGAAATAGCAAATTTTATTTACAAAACACAATCCTGTTAAAGAAAATTTCTTTCATCAGTAATAATATTATAAATTTCCCAAAAAATATAAAAAGTATCGAAAACTTCCACTTTTCACCCTCCGTAACTCTGGAACCGTTGATTTTATAACAAATATGTATAGGACCTTTTTGTTTTAAATTTTATGTAGAATCCTTTAGAAACCGCACAGTTTTAGAAATATTGACGAAAAACGTAAAAATCTCCGAATTTACCGATTTCTTCCCCCTCTCCCCCTCAAACCCGACGCTGAAAATGGTGTGTGTGACTTTTTTCTTAACATTATGTGGACCATATAGAACAATTTGGTGTTGGAGGATAACTTTCACTTTGGATGTTTGGGTTTGGGTCTAGTTATAAGTTATACCATACCTACTATTAATGCATATTTATACATTAATTTTAAAAAAATTTAAACCCAACATTTGTAGCCTGTCTCCGAAAGAAATTTAAATTGTAGATAAATGTAGGTAAAACCATATAGACCTGGATCCCGCGTACCAAAAAAAAGTTGATTAATAGCAAGCTGAAAATTTGTTAATAGATTAACGGTGTCTAGTCAGACAAACTTTCATGTATGGGAACACTGGAACAGGGAAAGTTTTAATTGTGGAACAGGTTAAAAATTTGAAACGACAGTTCCATGTATTTTGTCGGATAGAACTTCCGATTGATTAACATCCAATTGATTTGTTACCCTTTCATTAAACTCTCATGCAAAAATCAGACTGGTGTTTATCATCAACTGGGCATTTTAATGAGTGGAACATGAAGAACATGTCAAATGACAGGAATCATGTTGGTTAGTAATAGCAGTCTGATTTTTGCATGAGAGTTTAATGAAAGGGTAACAAATCAATTGGATGTTATGTCCGACAAAATACATGGGACGTTTTCGTAATCTGACGTTTCAAATTATTAAACTGTTCCACAATTAAAATTTCCACCGTTCCAGTGTTCCCGTACATCTAAGTTTGTCCAACTAGGCACCGTTAAGCTATTAACAAATTTTCGGCTTGCTATTAATCAACTTTTTTTGGTACGCAGGATCCAGGTCTAATAACCCAATGGTTAGTTTTGAATTTTAAAGAAATACCAACAAATATACAGCAATACGTTTGTATTGTATTTTCGAGTGAACTAGCAGATTGGTATGTACCAGAAGTTTTTCTAACTGGCCCTTAAATGCCTTTTTTAATAAAAGAAGGTCATAAAAATTCCAAATCATTTTATTTTGAGCTGTCCATTGAGACACATGTTACTGTGCTTGACTGCTAAATACAAATTTTAAGATTTTTTCACTTGAATACTATTTTGTCCTATTGTAACATGAGCGGAGGTGAGGGGGCAATATAATACAATCCAGGGGTTCTATGTAAAATATAAACGAAAGTTGAAAAGGTGGAAGATTGTGATTCGGTAGTTTTTTATTTAAGTTAAAAAAACAATGTTACGTAATAGTGATGTAACGAATATTCCTATTCGTATTCGCATTCGGGAATATCCGCATCTTTTTGCATATTCGCATTCGCGTTCGCATTCGCAAAATTTGTGCCAATGTTTTGCGAATATGAATATCAGAGAAGAGAAATAATAATTTGAAAATAAAGTTAGATTAATAAAATTAAAATCTATTCTCTTTTTCATCTTTTTTATTAAAAAAAGGTAACTTAACCTCGTATAATCAGATTATCAGCCTTCACGTTGTTTTATTATTTGGCATAATGTAATAAAGCTTAAGGTTCAGATTGATTTACACTAAATATCAATTAACTTCTTATTACAAATTTAGAAAACATTTCAAAAATAAAAACAAATTAAAAAAACTGAGCATTCGCATTCGCATCCGCATTCGCGAATGTCGTTATTAGATATTCGCATTCGCATTCGTATTCGCGAATGTTCAAAAAATGACATTTGTTACATCACTATTACGTAATGCGCTGTTCGAACCATCCTACCCACTCCCCGTGTAACGCGCCGTAACGTTTTACATGACCCCCCCCCAACTTGCGTTACGTAATACTTGAACCTGAACGCTCCCAAAGTAGATTAAATTACACTTTGTATGATAAAAAACTATCCAACGAATTCTTTGTTTTAATGTAGTAACACTCAGATATAAAAAAGTTATATGGATAAAACGAAACTTGCCAGCAAGCAGTTTAAGCATTCAGGAATCATTTTCAAGAAATTTAAATTTACGACCCTATTTTGATTATAATCGCTTCCCGTATTAAGTTACTTTTATGTGGCACTCATTGTATTATTAATTTTCTTATCTTAACTGGCAACTAACATGTCAATCTCGACAAAAAAGTATATCTACTAAATAAATTATTTTTCAAACTCTTTCAAACTAGTTTGACAAACAGTTTGAATTTTCAAACCTGTACGATTGACCAGTTTGACTTGACTTGAAATATTTGTCAGAAGGATTGACTTGAGTTTGACTTGAAATTAAGTCAAACTCAAGTCAAGTTCAAACATTCAAGTCAAACTTGTGCAACTCTAATGACACTTCAACAGCCAGGGTACTGAAGCGTTTCTTCGACAGGTAATACCTATAAGAACAAATTGTAACTATTTCCTGCGTAGGATCTGGCGGCCATTTTTATTTATAAACAATTTAGTTTCAAAAAACGGCAGTTTTTCTTTTTTTTTTTCAAATTAATGGAAAACAGTAGGACTTGTGGTTTACTTAGTACAAATATCTTCCAGAGAATGGAAAAAGCTTTAGAATGGCGTATTACAAAGTGTAGTATACTCATTTATTGTTAATATTATTGCGAAAAAAGGTCGAAATTAAAAAAAAAAAAATTTCACTATAACTATTGTAAAAATAAATGTAGAGCTTTGAAATTTTGTTCAAATGAGGGTTCTTTGATGCTTAATATTTTACAAACATTTCAGAGCAGTTTCATTCAATTGTTTAAATTTTATTCAAATTGTTTATCCCGGAGAGCTTTTTGTTTACAATAACATAAGTAGGAAAAAAATAATGTTAATAGAATCATTCTACAGGTGTCAAATGAAAGAGCATGAGCTAAATTTTCAGATTGGTTTAAAAAATAGAATACGAAAAGCATTTATTAGTAATAAATAATTATACAAAAGTATGCTCAATTATTCCTTATAAACTTTTTATTTTTTTATATAGAGTGTCCCAAAAGTAGCGGAACGGTCGAATATTTCGCGAAATAAACATCGGATCGAAAAACCGAAAAATACGTATTCAATAATTTTCAAAAATCTATCCAATGACATCAAAAAACAACCCTCACTAGACCCCCTGGAGGTGGGGTGGGGGGTAACTTTAAAATCTCAAATAGAAACCCCCAGTTTTTCTTGCAGATTTGGATTCGTTACGTAAAAGTACGCAACTTTTATTCAAGACATTTTTTCGAACTGTGGATAGATGGCGCTATAATTGGGAAAAACGATTTATCATGATACCATGGGTAAATTATAGAAACGGTATAATATCTCGAAAAATGCACTTCCAAATGAGAAACCAAAAAACAGGTTTCTAATATTTTTCGAAAACCTATCGACACACACCAACCATGACCCTTCAACCCACCTCCTAGAGGTGGGGGGAGTGATAACCCCCTCCAAAATACACGCATTTAGACCATTAAATGCAATTACTTTTTGTATGGTGCAGTCAATGAAGGTAAAAATCAACTATTACCTTCAATTGTGAACCTTCACCGATTTTCACGAAAATTGGTGAGTGGTTAAAGAATACCTCAAGAAACAAAGGTGGCATGGTGCTACCTTGCGCCTTTACCCTGAGGGTGGATACCACCCTTTCTCAGGGGTGAAAATTATTTTATTAAAAATAACTCTAAGTAAATTAATACTTTTTGAGTTATTAAAGATCAAATATTTTAATTTTCGTGAAAAATGGATGCTTCAAAGCGATTTTTCGTATATAACTCAAAAACTGTAAGTTTTTACAAAAAAGTAATCGTTACAAAAATTGAAGCTAATAAAACATTGAATAAACTCCTTACTTGAAAAATCTTTTAATATTAATAATTCAAAGTGAGTTACATATTAGGTAATTCATGCCCGGTTGCACCAACAGATCTTAAGCTTAAGTCGAGAATATCATAAGAATTAATATAAAATAATTATAATATATTACAATAAGAATACCATAATAAAATAATAGATATAATTGATAATAAGGTAAGAATCTAAAATTATGCTGCAACGTAAGTGGAACAATTTTTGGAGTATAAATTTTGATGCTATCAACTTTTTCTGGAGCTCATTTGATAGGTATTTCTAAGTAATTTGACAAATATTTAATAAGCATATGTTATAAAATGCATCGTTTTCCAGTTATTTAAGCTTGGATCCTTAGATTTGAGTACTCGCAGAAAAAATATACATTCAATTACCTATAACTTACTTTAATTTAATAGTAAAAGTTTTTGCCAGTACCTAAGGAATTTATTATATTTTTCATTGGCTTCAATTTTGGTAATAAAAACTTTTTTTGTAAAAACTGACAGTTTTTGAGTTATTTATGAAAAATTGCTTTAAAGCATGCATTTTTTTCACGAAAATTAAAATATTTGATCTTTAATAACTTAAAAAGTATTGATTTATTTTAATAACTTTATATAACAAATTTTGCTTATAATTTGTCCTTCTATCGATTTGTGGAGTTATTTTTAATAAAATAATTTTCACCCCCGAGAAGGGGTGGTATCCACCCTCCGGGTGAAGGCGCAAGGTGGCACCATGCCACCTTTGTTTCTTGGGGGTATTCTTTAACCACTCACCAATTTTCGTGAAAATCGATGAAAGTTCACCGAAACTGAAGGTAATAGTTGATTTTTACCTTCATTGACTGCACTGTACAAAAGTAATTGCATTTAATGATCTAAATGCGCATATTTTGGGAGCTCATAAATCATTAAACGATATGTAGTCGCCAAATAATTAGTTTAATTGATTTTAAGTACAACTCTCTTTTAAGCCGGGAAGATGGAGTGGTTTTCTTGCGAAGGGGTTGTAGCTCAATAATCGAAATGCGCGTGATTTAAGAGTTTATTCTTAGAATATATAATCAATACGAATTATATCCGCGATACGATATATTTTAATTTTTCTCAGCATATTTCTCTTAGTTAAATCAATTAAAGGGTTGTTTGGGGGTGAAGGGGATGAGCTCAAAAATCGAAACTATATCACTTCGAGAGCTCATAAATAGCTCGTACTTCTGCCGCAAAGATCGATTCAATATCCCTATTTTTAAGTAGTAGGGGGCTGACTCAGCCCCCCCCCCCCATTAAAATGCTCAGTGTAACGAGCTCAAAATTTTTAATTAACTGAAGATGAAAGCTCATAAATAGCTCATAAATCAGCGCTATTTGTTTTTTAATTTTTGAAAGTTGGGGGGGGGGGGCAGCTCAACACGGCTACCGATTTTATATTGTTAGTAACGAAGAAATGTAATGTAAAACTAAAATACAGCGTGTTTCATTAAAAAAATATATCTTTAATGCGGTACAGTGAAGATCCTGTGTATAATAATAATAGTCTCCCGTTTTATACCGCTAACGCGGCTTAGGGATTATGGCAGGGTAGTCTGCTATATCTAGGGCCTACGGTATATAAGGAGGGTAACAGGGCCAGTGCTACGCTTCAACCGCCTATTATTACCCCTGGTTTCACCCAAGGTACTCATTTTTATTTACGCTGAGTCGACCTGGGGCCTATAGACATTTTAAAAAGGTCTAGATCTTCTCGCCCGCGCTGGGTTTCGAACCCCGCCCTACCTTCGTGGAAGTCAGGCATGCTAACGCCTGAGCCATCCGAGCCCTGTTTAGAGATGCTGTATATTTATAACTAATTTTAAAATATAAAGCTTACATCTTCTTCCTGTTTTTGTAAATACCTTTGTCTGGTATCTCCTTTAATAACAAAATATTATAACAAACTTTTTCACAAAAGTTAATCACCCTGTTAGTCCAGGGCGCATCTGTTTTGAGATGGACGTTGAGAGGTGACTCAAATTTTTTTGCAGAAATTGCTTGAAAATAACTCAAATAATAATATTTGAGTTATCCTCCCATTCAAAATGGTCCGGAACATTGTTTAGATGATCAAAATATCATAATATAAAGGAAAAATTCGATTTTTTTATTGGTTTTTTGATTATAACTTTAAAACTGTTCATTTCTAAGAAAAGTTGTACTGATATAAAAGTTGCGTAATTAAATTTCCTATAATATAGAATTGGTTAAAAATTTAAAAAATAGTCACCCTTGTTGCAAAATAGCAATAATTGCGAAAAAAACCATACAAAAACAAGTCTTGGCATTTTACGTTTCTCAACAATTTATGCTACACATAGGACCTTCATATTTTACCCAGAAAAGCGTTATGACATAGTAAAACAACACTGTAAATTTCATTACGATCGGTTTAATAGATTTTGCAAAATAAATTTTGCAATCCAGCTTTCGCAAAAAAGATCATTTTTTTTTAAATGTTGCAGGACTGAAAATAAAGCAGGTAGCCAGTTGAATTTTTTTTTGAAGTGTACTGTAACTTTCATTTGCAATTTGCAAAATTATAATCGATTAATTACCACGGCGCCGGCGTCAGGAAATTTTTTAAATAAACATTAATTTTTGGTGCTACACGCAGGACAGCGGTGTTCGATTCACACAAGTTGATTTCCACCAAAATTTCTTCCAATCTTTATCTAATATATTATTTTCTTACTCAATATTTTGTTGTATTTTAATATTTTAATTCCACAAAAATCAAACTAATTTTATTATTGTTTGTGAAATATTGTTTAAACAATTGCATATATTTAAAAATAATAAACTTTTATTCTTTAAGTTAAAATATATGAACAAAGAAAATTTTTGCTAAAAAAAGTGTTATTTCAAAGGATAGATTATGTGTTTTTATTTTGCAATTAACAAATTTATTTATTTATGTCGAAATGTAATGAAAATTAAAATGTAGCAATCATTATCAAAGGTCATTGGAATGACCAATCAGAGCAAACTATCCGCTGTCCTACGCGTAGCACCAATAATTAATGTTTATTTAAAAAAATTCCTGACGCCGTGGTAGTTAATAGATTTTAATTTTGCAAATTGTAAATGAAAGGTACAGTACACTTCTATATGCAAAAAAAAATTTCAACTCGCTATCTGCTTTATTTTCAGTCCTGTAATATTTTGAAGAAATGAATTTTTTTTGCGAAAGCTGAATTGCAAAATTTATTTTGCAAAATCTATTAACCCGATCTTAATGAAATTTACAGTGTTGTTTAACTGTATCATAAACTTTTTTTTGGGTGAAATATGAAGGGCCTAAGTGTAGCATAAATGGTTGAAAAACGTAAAATGTGAATACTTGTTTTTGTATGGTTTTTTCGAAATTATTGCTATTTTGCAACAATGGTGACTATTTTTTAAATTTTTAAGCAATTCTATATTGTAGTAAATTTAATTACGCAACTTTCATGTCAGTACAACTTTTCTCGGAAATGAATATTTTTAAAAGTTATAATCAAAAAACGAAGAAAAAAATCGAATTTTTCCTTAATTTTTTGACATTTTGATTATTTAAACACTGTTCCGGACCTTTTTGAGAGGGAGGATAACTCAAATATTATTATTTGAGTTATTTTTAAGCAATTTCTGCAAAAAAATTTGAGTCACCTCTCAACGTCCAAATGTACTAATATTTTTACAGATGCGCCCTGGTCTATGTATAATTCCTCTAAATCTAACTACAAAAATATTTAACTACAAAATTTTCTTATCCTTAACAAATAACGCATATTATGAACACGTACACTTGGTTGCACATTCACTGCTCATGATATGAGTAATATGAGTGATATCAGTGAATGCACCAAGTGGGAGCTGCCTGAATCTAATCAGTTTTGTGGTTTTCCCACAAAGCAAGAAAAACAAATACAACTATTGTGAGATTATATGTCTGTATTATAATATTATATTATATTACTTAAGTGTAGTAAATCTGTAAATAATCTCGCAAATTATAATCATGCCAGACTTTTTTAATGAGAAAGAAATTTTGGATTTGTGCCACAGTGTGGCCCACGAAGCAGAGCTTTTGGCTGTTGAAGAATTCATACCAAAAATTCCTATGTTAATAGGACTAATTGGGGGAGGATATATTGGTTTCGTATGGGAATATGTTTTAACAGGTAAATAGTAAAATAGGTATTCAAAATTATTTAATACATATTATGTCCAAAAGTTTGTGTACAAATAATATCTACACCTAAGGTGTATGCTGGTTTCAAAACTGTTGTTGATATTCATTCTAGATCGTTTTTAAATAAAAATGATAAAAAGTTTGAATTTGAATAATGTGTAACTAGTCCATTTACTCACGGTTTTTACACAAATTTTTAAAGAACCACTTGGATTGACATGAAATTTGTCATAACAAAGCTAACATGCCAAAGAAAAAAAAGTGACATTGTGGTGATGTGAGCTTTTGTCCAGGGGGTGAGTTTCAAATCTTCTCGGGGGTGAAAAAAATTACTTTTAAAGTAAGTCCGAAAATAGATAAACTGACTAATTATATGCAACTTTTTTCTATAGCGGTTTTTCACTAAGTCAATACTTTTTGATTTATTTGCGAGTGAATGTTCTTTTTTAAATAAAGAAATCACATTTTTAGACAGTCTTTCGCAAATTACTAAATAAACAAGTATTTTATCTAAAAAAACATTCTTAGTAAAAATATAGCAAAAAAAATTAAAAAAAAGTGGTGTATGTATGAGGTCACTAGACCCAGTAGAAGCAGAGTTGTACATAGCTAATGAAAAATAGGTTCATATTCGTCAAATTTGAAATCGAATATTTCAACGTGAAATATCCAAAAAATTAAGCACTTTTTGGGGAAAACTTATTACAACTTTCTTAAAATGTTTAAAAAGCTTTATTTTAGCTTTTTTTGTTTTAGTTTCTAGCATCAAAATTAAGCAAGTTACGCTCAAAATAAAGATGTTCCTTTTATGGGAAAAAATCGGGAAAATTACCCCCTAATTAGAATAGCAAATGAAATTAATCGTTACTAATTCATTAATTACTTTTTAATTTTGAATTTTGAAGAAAATGCTTTTTTTTCAACATAACTTAAAAATTATTAGTGATACCAAAAATCTTAAATAATAAATGTAGGTTTTGCTTTTTTTAATATTTTTAATTCGATCAGAGAAATAAGGAAAAAAATATCCTGTTGGTGACACAACGCCATTCAGGCCGACAACAAATTTTTTGAGTAGTATGGACATCTATAACAATAACCTATATGTTTCCTGCAGCCGATTTTGATGATATATATATATATATATATATATATATATATATATATATATATATATATATATATATATATATATATAGTTATAAACAAATGAAGATAAAACAACGGTACATTTTCGCTTTTTTCGTAAATTATTAAAAAGTGAAGCATAGTGAAGAAACTCATAAATCATATAAAAAACTTCAATATGGCGTTCGCTGAATATCTCTATCCTTATTTGTTGCTTGTAAAATTGCAAAATAGGTTCTAAATTTTGAGGTATTATAAACGTTCATAACTCATTTAAAAATGAAGTTGAAACCTTTTTATTAAACAGAATGCTGAGAATTATGGTGCTTAAATATTTCTTCAAATTTCAAAGCATTTGGTCAAGTAGTTTAAAAGTTGTTTAATTTGTTTATCCGAAATTAATTTTTTTTGCAACAAGTCAGAAAATGATAAAGTTACAGTAATACTTCGGACAGTTTATGAAAGAAGAAGATTTATACTATTAATTTATTTAAAACAAAATGAACAAAAAATAATTTTAAATATTGCAAAATTATTTTGCAAAATCATGTCGATTTTTTGCTTATAAAAAATTAGAATATCTTTTTAACCATTACCCGTAGAAAACATATTTTTATATTTAGAAAATGGTTTCATAATTAGAAAGACTGAATTTTTATACAAATTTAGAAAGAGAAAAAATTGTCCTAGGATAATTAGGGACGAAGTTGGCTCCCCTTTTTTTTAATTCAGAGCAGCTTTGTTTATAACAATTAAGAAATAAAATTAACCACACTTGAAAGAACATACTTCAAAGTTTTTACGTTTCAAATATAAAAAAGATTTCCTTTCTAGGAAATCGTCCACAAAGCTTAAAAATATGGCCCTTAAAATCGGTCGGCCTTGAACCTTGAGAGATCGATGAGAAGGGGGAAAGAGCTGTTAGCTGTATCTCTGGTTCTCGTTCAAGGATTTTGACGTTCCTTTTTTAATTTGTACGTACTTTTTGCGTACGTTACGAATATGCATTATTTAAATAAATTAATTATTATATACACCATCAAATTTGTTTAAAAAATTTTTTTAGTATTTTTTAATAATATTTGAAGTAATTTTAATCACAAAACATAAATATTTATAGATAATATAATAATGCATAGTTCTTCATTAAACTTAATAAATAATATATTTTTAATAGATTGTACGGTCTACTGGTCTATGGAAACCAAAAAATCTTAAATGAACTAGGTTTACTTTTTTTGCTAAACATGCTATATTAGATGAATGAAAAACTGAAGTTACAGAACCACCAAACAAGAGATAAACGTAATTGATTGCGGTTCGAAATTCAAGTAAGAATAGTTAGTACCGATCCGATCAACAGATCTTCTTTATACCAGATATTTTATTAAAATAAACTACCTGTTCTTGAAAAACTGTTTGTACCCAGTACCTGTTAGTACAGAGATATAAATATTTTATTGACTTCGATAACCAAAACCTCTATCTTTCTCTATTATCTATTTTGTTGTTTTTGTTTAATCTGAATATACTCTTTGCGTACGTTACGAATAAGTTTTTTGTTAATAAAGTGATTATTTAATTAAATATGTAAATTGTGTGAACAATTTTTGGAAATATTTTTACGATTTTTTAGGATGACTTTGATGGCAATCATAAGAGTGGATCATATACACTTAAATTTACAATAACTTATAATAAATGACTGATAATTGTTACGTTTTTCATAAAAACACAATTAGTACTAGAAAAATATACATTGATGATGATTGATTTTATTTTAATAGTCTTGTTACCATACCAAAATGTATGAAATATCTTAATTTTAGTTTTTTTACAATCTTAAAATTATAACTTTAAATGTTGTAAGATGCAGTGATAATATTGTAGAAAATTTGGAAACACTATTTATTTCAAAATCTTTAAAAATTATGATTTTTGAATTTATTTTCTACATTCTGCAACACTATAATAATAATGGTACATACATACATAGGTACTTACAAAATAGGTTTTAACGAGTAGTACATATAAATATAGATCAAGTTGTAATTAAGTGATTTTTGTAAATCATGTGAATAAAATTTAATAAAAATAATTATATAACAGATTATATTTCCTTATACTATAATATAGAATAATATTATTATTCTCTAACAAATTTACAAAAATTTAAACAATAGAAAAAAACAATATGTTGAAAAATGTTCTGCAAATAACTTTGTTCTTTTTGTCCCCTCTCTAATTTGCCCTCTAATTTTGTTACATTTCATTTTTCATTTATCTAGTAGCATGAAAAATAAAACCTAGTTTATTTGAGATTTTTTATTTTCAATTCAATATTATAAACCAATTTTAGTTTTAGCAATAATTGAATATAAGTAATACGTATTAATTATAAATAATATGTACGTTTTACGATAAAAGTTACATCAAATATTATTTAAAAATTTGAAAAAAAGGTGTTTCAACAAATTTGATGGTGTATATAACGACTAATTTATTTAAATAATGCATATTCGTAATGTACGCAAAGTACATACGAATTAAAAAGAAACGTCGAAAATCCATAAACAAGAACCAAAGATACAGTTAACAGCTCCTTCCCCCTTCTCATCGCTCTCCCAAGTTTCAAGGTCAACCGATTTTAAGGGCCACATTTTGAAGTTTTGTGAACGATTTCCTTGACAGGAAATCTTTTTTATATTCTATACGTTAAAACTTTGAAGTATGTTCTTTCAAATGCGGCTAATTTTATTTCTTAATCGTTATCAACAAAGCTGCTGTGAATTAAAAAAAGGGGGGGTAACTTCGTCACTAATTGTCATAGGAAAATTTGTTCTCTTTCTATATTTGTAAAAAAATTCAGTCTATCTAAATATGAAAAAATAATTTTTCTACGGGTAATGGTTAAAAAGTTATTCTAATTTTTTATAAGCAAAAAATCGACATGTTCTTGCAAAATAATTTTGCAGTACAGTGTAGCCCCGATAAGTCGGCTCCCGATAACCCGGAAGTCCGACTAACCCGGACCGATTTTTCTTAGACAAACATTTCAACAATAAAAATATATGTAATATAATATTTGAGCGAGAATGGGTATTTGTGTAATTTGAACTAAATATACGATAGTAAAAATGACTCGTGGCACACGACGGGTGCCATGACTTCATGACAATGAAATGACTTCATTGTTCGGGTTATCGGAAACAACAGACACCTGTAGTTTCAAACTGTCTTAGCATTGTTTAAGAAAAACTATTAAAAAATTCTTTTTTAAACAATGGTCTTAGTTCTCCACTGTTATTAAATAACATAAAATCGTTGCGATTGAGACCGTATTGTGTGTAGTACAGTCGTATTGTTCGCTTCCGTTCTGTAATCGTTCGTAAATCTATTCAGATTTTGTGTTTGCGTGTTTTTTTGTCTACGTAATGGCAACAAAACGTAAAATGTTGTGAGAATGGAAAAGAAACTAGAAGCATTAGGTAGAATTGAAAAAGGCGAATATTTAAAAATAATTGCAGCATCATATGGTGTCGGTACATCTACAGTATCGGATTGAAAGAAAAATAGAACTAAAATCGAAGAATTTTGTTTCAAAATGATAACAAAAAATTGAACAATCGGTGCAAAGCTAATAAAGCTAAAAATGAGACTCTCGACGACGCTTTGTATGTGAGGTTTTGTGCGGAACGCGAACGTGGTTTACCAGTATTAGGAATTTAATACTTTAGTGGGGGGGGGGTGAGTCAGCCCCCCCCCACTACTTAAAAATAGGAATATTGAATCGGTTTTACGAGAGATTACGAGCTATTTATGAGCTCTTGAAATTATATAGTTTCGATTTTTGAGCTCATCCCCTTCACCCCCAAACAACCCTTTAATTGATTTAACTTAAGAGAAAAACGCTGAGAAAACTTAAAATATATCGTATTGCGGATATAATTCCTATAGCTTATATACTAAGAATAAACTATTAAATCACGTGCATTTCGATTATTGAGCTACAACCCCTTCGTAAGAAAACCACCCTATCTTTCCGGCTTAAGAGAAAGTTGTACTTAAAATGCATTAAACTAATCATTTGGCGATTACATATCATTTAATAATTTATAAGCTTCCAAATTACGTGCATTTAGATCAGTAAATTGCAATTTATTTTGTATAGTGCAGTCACTGAAAGTAAAAATCAACGATTACCTTCAATTTCGGTGAACCTTCATCGATTTTCACGAAAATTGGTCAGTGGTTAGAGGATACGTCAAGAAACAAAGGAGACCTTGCGCCTTTACCCTGAGGGTGGATACCGCCCCTTCTCGGGGGTGAAAATTATTTTATAAAAAATAACTGCACAAATCAATAAAAGAACAAATTAAAAGCAAAATTTATTATATAAAGTTAATAAAATAAGTCAATACTTTTTAAGTTATTAAAGATCAAAAATTTTAATTAGGTATTCGTGAAAAAAATGCATGTTTTGAAGCGGTTTTTCGTAAATCACTGAAAAACTGTAAGTTTTTACAAAAAAGTTAATACATAGTAATTTAATTCGTATAGCTTATATTCTAAGAATAAACTCTTAAATCACGCGCCTTTCGATTATAGAGCTACAACCCCTTCGCAAGAAAACCATCCCATATTCCCGGCTTAAGAGAGAGTTGTATTTAAAATAATTTAAATTAATTATTTGGCGACTACATATCGTTTAATAATTTATGAGCTTGCAAAATATACGAATTGCCATTTTCTTTCTATAGTGCAGTCACTGAAGGTAAAAATCAACTATGACCTTCGATTTCGGTAAATCTCCATTCATTTTCACGAATTGACAATAACAACTTCGGGTTTTAGCCTGGCGTATATGTCACCCCTTCTCGGGGGTGAAAATTACTTTATTAAAAATAACCCCACAAATCGGGAGAGGGACAAATTGTAAGCAAAATTTTGTTATATAGTGTGATTAAAATAAATCAATACTTTTTGAGTTATTAAAGATCAAATATTTTAATTTTTGTGAAAGAAAATGCATGCTTTAAAGCGATTTTTCTTAAGTAACTCAAAAACTGTAATTACAAAAAAGTTTTCATCACTAAAATTGAAGCTAATAAAAAATATAATAAATTGCTTACTTGAAAAACCCTTTTAAGTTTAATTTAAAGTAAGTTATTGGTAATTAAATGTATATTTCTTTCTGCGACTGTCCAAATCTAAGGATTCAAGTTTAAATAACGGGAAAGACATGCATTTTATAACACTTAGGTAATAAATACTTGTTAAAGTACTTAGAAATACCTATCAAAAATGAGCTCCAGAAAAAGTTGATAGC
Organism: Diabrotica virgifera virgifera; assembly: GCF_917563875.1. Classification (NCBI taxonomy): domain Eukaryota; kingdom Metazoa; phylum Arthropoda; class Insecta; order Coleoptera; family Chrysomelidae; genus Diabrotica; species Diabrotica virgifera. The sequence goes on along the minus strand of NC_065445.1, from coordinate 64,218,023 downwards.
ATCAAAATCCGCTCACCAATTTTCGTGAAAATGAATGGAGATTTACCGAAATCGAATCTCATAGTTGATTTTTACCTTCAGTGACTGCACTATAGAAAGAAAATGGCAATTCAATAATTGAGATGCGTATATTTTGCGAGCTCATAAATTATTAAACGATATCTAGTCGCCAAATAATTAATTTAAATTTAAGTACAACTCTTTCTTAAGCCGGGAATATGGGATGGTTTTCTTGCTAAGGGGTTGTAGAACAATAATCGAAAGGCGCGTGATTTAAGAGTTTATTCTTAGAATATAAGCTATACGAATTAAACTACTATTAACTTTTTTGTAAAAACTTACAGTTTATCAGGTATTTACGAAAAACCGCTTCAAAACACGCATTTTTTTCACGAATATTTAAAATGATTGATCTTTAATAACTTAAAAAGTATTGACTTATTTTAATAACTTTATATAATAAATTTTGCTTATAATTTGTTCTTTTATAGATTTGTGCAGTTATTTTTTATAAAATAATTTTCACCCCCGAGAAGGGGTGACATATACCCCAGGCTAAAACTCCAATTTGTTATTGTCAATTCGTGAAAATGAATGGAGATTTACCGAAATCGAAGGTCATAGTTGATTTTTACCTTCAGTGACTGCACTATAGAAAGAAAATGGCAATTCAATAATTGAGATGCGTATATTTTGCAAGCTCATAAATTATTAAACGATATGTAGTCGCCAAATAATTAATTTAAATTATTTTAAGTAAAACTCTCTCTTAAGCCGGGAATATGGGTTGGTTTTCTTGCTAAGGGGTTGTAGCACAATAATCGAAAGGCGCGTGATTTAAGAGTTTATTCTTAGAATATAAGCTATACGAATTAAACTACTATTATCTTTTTTGTAAATACTTACAGTTTTTCAGTGATTTACGAAAAACCGCTTCAAAACATGCATTTTTTTCACGAATATTTAAAATTTTTGATCTTTAATAACTTAAAGAGTATTGACTTATTTTAATAACTTTATATAATAAATTTTGCTTATAATTTGTTCTATAAAGTTGTGCAGTTATTTTGTATAAAATAATTTTCACCCCCGAGAAGGGACGGTATCCACCCTCCGGGTAAAGGCGCAAGGTGGTACCATGTCACCTTTGTTTCTTGAGGTATCCTCTAACCACTGACCAATTTTCGTGAAAATCGATGAAGGTTCACCGAAATTGAAGATAATCGTTGATTTTTACTTTCAGTGACTGCACTATACAAAATAAATTGCAATTTACTGATCTAAATGCGCGTAATTTGGAAGCTTATAAATTATTAAATGATAGGTCGTCGCCAAATAATTAATTTAATGTATTTTAAGTACAACTTTCTCTTAAGCCGGGAAGATAGGGTGGTTTTCTTGCGAAGGGGTTGTAGCTCAATAATCGAAATGCACGTGATTTAATAGTTTATTCTTAGAGTATATAAGCTATAGGAATTATATCCGCAATACGATATATTTTAAGTTTTCTCAGCATTTTTCTCTTAAGTTAAATCAATTAAAGGGTTGTTTGGGGGTGAAGGGGATGAGCTCAAAAATCGAAACTATATAATTTCAAGAGCTCATAAATAGCTCGTAATTCTGCCGCAAAAACCGATTCAATATTCCTATTTTTAAGTAGTGGGGGGGCTGACTCAGCCCCCCCCCCACTAAATTATTAAATTCCTGCTCAGTGGAACGAGCTCAAAATTTTTAGTTTGCGGAATATGAAAGCTCATAAATCAGGGCTATTTGTTTTTTAATTTTTGCAAGTGGGGGTGGGGGGCAGCTCAACACGGGTGTCAGGACCAATTTATTCAAGAATCAACACTCAAGCTGAAAAAAATGTTGCCTGATTGTGAACCAAATTTCACTGGGAGTTAAGCAGGCTGTGTACTGTGCATATTTATATATTTCATGGTATTTCAATTATAACGGAGTTGATTCTCTAGGTATACCTTATTTTATTAATTTTTACCATTTTCTCCGGCCAACCCGGATTTTCGATAACCCGGATCGGCCCCGGTCCCGATTAATCCGAGTTATCGAGGTTCCACTGTATTTAAAATTATTTTTTGTCATTTTTTCTTAAATAAAATTAATAGTATAAATCTTCTTCTTTCATAAACTATCCAAAGTATTACTGTAACTTCATCATTTTCGACTTTATTATTGCAAAAAAAAATTAATTTGGGATAAACAAATTAAATAACTTACTATCTGACCAATTGATTTGACATTTAGAATATAATATAAGCACAAGACGGCTCAGCAATCCTTGTAATAAGAATATTCTAACTTAATTTTTAAATAAGTTATGCACATTTATAAAAACTCAAAATTTATGATTTATTTTGCAATTTTATAAGCAACAAATAAGGATAGATATATTTAGCGAACGCCATATTGAAATATTTTGTGTTATTTATAAGTTTCTTACTCTCAAATTTGTTTAAAATGCTTCAATTTGTGGTAATAGACGAAAAAAAAAAACGAAAATTTACCGTTTTTTGATATTCATTTGTTTATAACTTATATATCATCAAAAGCGGCTGCAGGGATGGGTTATTATTAGTGTGACCAACTAGCCCGAAAAATCCGGGACATGGCCCGGCGTCCCGGGCAAAGCTTCCGGGCCATCCGAATTTTCAACGTTTTGGTAAAATTCTATTGTGAAATTTTGAATACGTTATTCTTCTAAGAATTCCCATCAAATTGAATTGGTGGGACGAAAAAAAAGTAGACGATTTCTAGAGTGTAATACTAATATTACATCCAAAACGCTTGTATGTTATATCGTGGTATTACAGTTCTACAAAAACTCAAACCCTGGTTTTTTTCCGTTTCTGTATTTTAATTATCGTCTTCAGGGCCGCGCCAAGCCTTTCAAGCGCCCAGGGGCAAGAAATTTTAGGCGTCCCTTTCCTCCTCCATTTTATAAGTAGTTTTTTGCAACTTAATGAATCGGTATACCATATTCGCTGCGTGCTTGACTATGGTGGGGTACCTTGAAACGATGCCAATGTGAGTAGTGGCTAAATATGGCAATATTGGAGCTATCTTTGTATTGTCATTGTCATTGTTTGTATAAAAAGTTTTGTCAAAGATGGTATATAACTGTTACTTATTTATCATATGCTTAACGTCAAATTGTGAGATCCAAAAATGTCAGATCAAGGCGCTAGGTGTCGCGTCAGTCATGCACAAAGCGAAAACCTGCAAACTATTTGTTTCATCATCATTCTCTTTGCTTTGATCTCCATGCGGGCTCAGCTTCCCTAATTGCATTTCTCCATAAGTTTCTGTATTGGATCATATCGATATTAATCCCCTTTACCGACATGTCCTGCCTAAGCGTCTCACCCCAGGTCTTCTTTCATCTTCCTCTCCTACTTCTTCCAGGAACCTGCAGTTCAAGAATTCTTCGTCTTGGGTGACTTGTCTCGACGTTGAACATGATCAAACCATCTTAACCTATACTCTCTCATTTTGGCACCTATTGGTGTCACCCCTAGACTTCCCCTAATATACTCATTCCCAATCTTATCCTTCTTTGTCACTCCAGTTATTCATCTAAGTATTCTCATTTCCGCCACATGCATTCGTCGTTCTTCTTTCTTTTTAACTCTCCAACATTCAGTTCCGTACATCATAGCTGGCCTTATAGCTGTTTTATAGAATATTCTCTCACGCAACAAACCACTTGCTTCATTCCACTTCATCCATCATCCATCCGACTCTAATTCCACTACATGCATCTCCATATATTTTCCCATTACTCTGTAATACCGAGCGTAGGTAGTTAAAACTATTAACTTTCAAAAAGTTTTAAACCCTTTTTCTCAAGAGCTTGTTTCCACTGTTCCTGTTTTTGTTCTAATGTCCAGTTGCACCAACAAATAAACGATTGATTTTTTGATTTAGATTGCCCATTTATTTTAAAATTTAATAATTGTCAAAAAACTGTCAATTAAAAACAGACACGTTAACGGTTCTCCCGAAAAATATTAAATTTTTTGCCATCAAATTTAATAACAGAAAACTTTTCTTTTCTTTCGAATGTTAAAATTTAATATTTTTTGGGAGAATCGTTAAAATTTCTGTTTATAATTTGACAGTTTTTTGACAATTATATTTTAAAATAAACGGGCATTCCAAATCAATTGTTTATGTGTTGGTGCAACTGGACATTAAGTTGCTTTTACTATTTGGATAGTGCTTATCTAAAAGGTACCAAGCGCCAAATTGCCATTTCTGACTTAATTACATTAACTGGCCGATAATATTAAACTTTGTTTATCTAAAAAGTCCCAAGCACCAACTAAACGTCAGAGACCTCTTTTGGCAAAGGTTACCAAGTTGCGTGTTATGAATTATAGGACTCTGTTTATCTCTAAACGGATCCAAGCGACGAAAGTTTTATCATGTCGCATGTCGCTTGGATTCCTTTTGACATTCTTCATTTCAATCATTTGGTTTTCTTTTGATTAACGTGTTTTCGTAAAGTCCTTCTGATAATCATCATCTTTAAGAAGTGCTGAAATATATAAAATGATGAAAGAAGCTGATGAGTCTGATTTGACTCTACAGACCAAGAACAAGATGATGAACAAGAAGACGAACCACAACACCACACTCGTCTAACAGGTCGACTAAAGAAAGGGGGATTTGCAAAATATCCCGGACAGTCTTTTAAATCCAGAAAAAAAATTAAAAGACGGTAACAAAAAACACTACACACTGAAAGGAATATTGAAGGAACAAAAACATATATCGACTTTCAGTGTAAATGTACATTAAAATGTAATGAACGCTTAATGAATGTTGACAGGTTATTAAAAAAAGGTTATAATTGAATGGTACGAACAACTTATTAATGTTCTGTTATTTAATAAAAGGATCCAAGTAAACAGTAGTTTTATATAAAAAGATCCAAATCCTAAAATTAGTATTTAAACAGATTCATATACATTATTTAGATTTTATCAAAAAAGAACCAAGCGCCATTTCATACTACAAAAAAGAGAAAAACTATTTTATTATATTTTTTTATAGAAGACAAATATCTAAACTCAATCTTTCCCCTAAAAAAATTGAGAAACCTAAAAAATGATAAAATGCCGATTTTTAAAACTGATAAATCTTTAATCTTAATTTACTCAAAACTGCAAAATGGCTGTTGGTACCTTTTTGATAAGCGCTATCCATTTCATACTAACACTACAACCAACAGCATACATTACATTAAGAACCATGGAATTTTACCCTATAGCTTCGCTGTTATCTGATCCAAAACTAATAAGACTAAGTAAAGACTAAGTACTGAGTCTTGGTACACGTGCAATCCTACTTTCATATGAAATCTATCAATATCTTCCATTGTTTATATAAAGAAATTAGTACTTTAAATTATTTTGATTTAACAAATAAATATTGGGCTCACAAAAACTCGCCACCGTTATGTGACGCATTTCGAAACACTGCGAATAATAATACTGAACTTGCAGTTGCAAATAAATTGATAGATTTCGAAGATTTCTTTGAGTTACTAAATCAAGTAGATATAATACAATCCAGTTATCATGAGCACTCTTTATTAAACAGTATTGTTTCAAACAACTACCTTACAAATTGGTCAAAATTTGTTTGTATTTATACAGATGCATCCAAAAGTTCAAATGGTACTGGTTGTGCCTTTTATATTCCAGATAAATTTATACAAAAATGCTTAAACTGCCCTCAAATTTCTCCATTTTTACTGCCGAGGCTGCGGCGGTATATGAGGCTTTAATTTATTTCAAGTTGGCATCCTATAATTCCGCAGTAATTTTATCTGATTCATTATCTGTGCTTACTGCTATTCAAACACCTCAACTACCTTGCAGTACTTCTAATCCATACATTTTTTTAATAAAAATTAGCCAAAAATTCCCTCATCCATGGAACAGTAACCAAATATCAGCCCTGCATTCTAGATGCTTTTGCTTGTTTAAGAACTGAACAGATGAAGAGCTGGAAAACACACTGGGAAAGGTACTGTAACATATCAACAACACAATAGAGTTTGATACAACCGATTATTCCGGAAAAACCTTGGTATAAGAATTTCACCCTCCCTCGCAAATACATATCCACCATCAGTAAAATTAGATTTGGACATGCATGTTATCCTGCACATTTATTTAAGATAAACATATTAGATTCGAATATTTGTCAAGAATGTGAGGTTAGAAGTGACTTGAACCACATATTTTTTGAATGAAAAAAGCTTAAACACCTAACCAATCACCTAATTAAAAGTATTATAGACCAAAACATCCTACTCCCTGTAAATATTCTCTTTATTCTGTCACTGAATAAAAAGAAAATTTTTGACTGTTTGGTATCTTTCTTGTCGGATAGTAAAATATTATTGTAATTAGTTATAGGTATTTGTAAAATATGTTTAAAAAAAATTTAAAAAGTAAAAAAAATATTAAAAAAATTAAAAAAAATAAAAAAAAAAATAATAAAAAACATGAATAAAAAAAATAAATAAAAAAAAAATTAATAAAAAAAATAAATAAAAAAAATTAAAGAAAAATTCACAAGAGGATTTAAACCTCCGCGGGGTTGATCCGGGTTGACATCCTATCGTAGTGACAAAAAAAAACATAACAAAAACAAAACAAAAAAAAAACTAAAATAAAATAAAAAAAAGAATGAATTTATTTTAATATTAATATTAATATTAATATTTTTATTTGTAAAATGTATTCACTATGTGTTCTTGATAAAAATTAAGTAGTATAATATATTTATATTTTTTAACATAGTATGTACATTAGCTGTAATTAGTAGGTAAATAAGAAGTAAAAATTGTAATAATATTATAATAACCAAGTTTCACTAATTGGCAATATCTTTAATACATTTACTTTTGATTGAGACTGGCTGAATGACCATAGTCCAAGCCAAAAAAGAAAAAGAAAAAGAAAAAATTCCACACCTGCCTTAACACTAGTTGTTGCTCCCTCATACATATGCCTCACAATATTTACATATTCATCCGGAACTCCTTTGTTATTGAGTACCCACCACAGAATCTTTCGAGGAATTCTATCAACTTAGCTTTCTCAAGATCTACCATATAAGCGTCTATTCCTGTATTTTTCCATCAACTGCCTTATAATGAAAATTGCATCATTTGTTGATCTTTCCTGCATAAACCCAAACTGATTATCGCATATTTCGGTTTCTACACGTATCAGTCTATCAATTATTACTCTCCCCCATATTTTCATGGTGTGATTAAGTAGTTTTATAGTCCTGTAGTTTGTACATTGTTGCACATCTCCCTTGTTTTTGTAAACATGTACTAATATACTGTTTCTCCATTCGTCTGGCATTTGTCCAACTTCTCTAATTCTATTAAATAAACCTGTAAGCCACTTTATTCCTGTCTCTCGTAATGCTCTCCATAATTCCCCAGAAATATCATCTTTTCCAACTGCTTTTCCTTTCTTTATTCTTGAAGTGCTTGAATCACTTCTTCGTTATTTACAAAAAACAACGATTACAGTATCAGAGAACAAACATATAGTTCAGATTAATGAGGTAAATAAGGTTTCGTACACTTATGTGATAAAATTAATACTAGCTGCTTTTTTAATTTACCTACGATTGGTAAGTTTTCAATTTTACAATAAAATATTGCTTTCTGGTTTGATTTTACCAGTGGGTAAAATCCTTCTTGTCCTATTAGGGGGCGTTCAAGTATTACGTAACGCAATTTTTGAAGATTTTTGACCCCCCTCCCCCCAACCTACGTTACGTTGAACTTAGTCAATGTCATTACTTTTGATTATTGTTTCTGGTAATAAAAAAAATTCTGGTAATTTCGGTATTGTCAAAAAAATTTTGTTCGGCACCTACCGGCGCCTTTTCAATACGGCACCGGAGGGCACCGCCCCTCTTCGCCCTTATGGACGGCGCGGCCCTGATCGTCTTTTGAAAGACGATTCAAAAACATGAATATCAAATAATGATAATTATATTTTGATATTCATCTAAGGTTCTATTTACATAGAAATCCAACTTCAGTTAAATTTTCTAATTTTTCCCTTTTTGAAAAACTAACAAACTAACAACCCATCCCATCAAAAAAATGTTTGTCAACATAAAAATGTTAAATAATCAATAAAGTGATATTAAAGTTCTATACATATTTAAAAAAATGGCCAGATTTTTCATTGAAAAGTTCCGGATTTTAGGTTTATTTTCAGCCTTGTCCCGAATTGGACTGACTTGGAGTTGGTCACACTAGTTATTATTATAGATGCCCGTACTACTCAAAAAATTTGTTTTCGGCCTGAAGGGGGATGTGTCACGAGAAAAATCTTATTTAGACTAAATTATTTGTTTCTCTGGTTAAGATATGGCTGTTCAAAATTTGCATACACTTGTGATTAGTGACTCGTTCAAGCCGTTTCAACCACAACCCTTTCAAAAATAAGCACTTTGAACCGATGAAACTTACAGATCATATAAACGGGTCCCGGTGAATTCGTAACTATTTGAATCCCCCATCCTAATTACAGGCCAATTGGTAACTCTGACCCTCTCAGGTAATTTTTCGGTAACCGATCAACTACCGGTGAATTCGTAACTAAATAAATCTTTTAGACTTGAAATAAACATATGGAAAATCTCTTTGCTTTTAAATTATCAGATGGATTTAAATAATTTATCATTGCTAAACATCTAAAAAATATTAAATTTACAATTACTTGATAAAAACCAAGCTCGTGTAGAGCTATACTTGATGGAAATAATATTTTAACACGTGTTAATGAAACACTATAATTTTGTTTCAATTATTTTATTAAGATATTTCAATTTTTGCTATTTTTTATAGGTACATATAGTACAAATATAATGTTTTTAAGCAAACCAAGAAACATTCGGTTTAGATTTAAGGTATTAGATTTAATCAATGGATTCGAATTCACTTGAAGAAAGTTTCGGGTTGGCAGGTCAGGTAAAAAAAAGTTACGAATTGGCCGGTGTACATTTTGATTTGAAAATTGTTGTCATTAAAAGTTACGAGTTGGCGCGTGTCCATATAAACAATACGTACACGAGTTAAGCAACTTGTGAAGCGGTAACGATTTTCACGATTTTTTTACCAAAAAAAAGGGAACGAACTTTTTACTGGGTCTAGAGACCTCTTTTTGGTGAATGCGAGACTATGCAAATAAATCCCCAAACAGGACGATTTTTATTTTGAAATTATGATTTTTTTGGCATATATAGAGAGGAGCAAAATTGTAGATTAAATTCATTTTCTCTAAAATGGACAATTTTGGAGAAAAATCCCGAAACAATTCGATTTTTATTTTTAAATTACAATTTTTTGGTATATAGTTTACACTAGTGACGTCATCCATTTGGGCATGATGATGAAATCGATGATTTTTTTAAACGGTACTAGGGGTCGCGTGGTAGCTCATTTGAAAGGATGTTCAATTCGGTATTCAGTAATATAAACAATAATATCATTATCTATACAGGGTGGCCAAGAAAATAAGTTTTGAATTAAACTAATTGACGCAAAAAGAAGAATGTACGTAATTTATTTAACTCAAGATACATTGTACTGCTGTCATAAAATAGAAAAAAATGTTTATTTGGCAAATAAACATTTATTCCCGCTTAAATTAAATGTTCAAACTCCCAAGAGGTAAGTGGGAGGCTGTTTGCGATTTAATTTAAACGAAAATAAATGTTTATTTGAGAAATAAACATTTTTTTTTTCATTTTCTGACAGCAGTACAATGTATTTTGAGTCAAATAAATTACATACATTCTTCTTTTTGCGTCAATTAATTTAATTCAAAAATGATCTTTTTGGTCACCCTGTATACATAATTATACTGCTGTTTATATTACTAAATAGAGAATTGAACACCCTTTCAAATGAACTACCACACGACCCCCGTTCCCCTTTAAAAAAATCATTGATTACTTCATCGCATCACGCTCAAATGGATGACGTCACTAGTAGGTATGAAATATATGCCACAAATTTGTAATAAAAATAACAATCAAACTGTGTCAGAATTTTTCTCCAAAATCGTCTATTTTATAGAAAATGAATTAATTTCATAATTTCCATAATTAATTTTTTCGTGAATGGGCGATTTTGGAAATAAATCCCGAAAGATGTCGATTTTTATTTTTAAATTATGATTTTTTGGCATATATATACAGTAGGAAAAATGAAAGATTAGCCATGAACGAATATATAAAACATATTTTTCTGTCACCTTGTAACAAAAAAAAATGGCCAACGCAAGTACCGGGTGTCCCAATAAGAATGGCTCTCGGCTCTCAGGAACCGTTTATAGTACAGCTTTGGGAAAAAAAAATTTATAACAAAAGTTACCTCGAGAAAAGCCTGGAAATTATTTTCATATTTGTAAGTTCACCGCTAGAGGGCGTAATTGAATGTCAAAAATTTAAAAATCAAAATTTTACAAAATTTACATAATGAACGGGCACTGAAATCCAATCATCGTATTCTTCGCAAAATTCTGCGAATATTTGATTTCACAATTGTAACTGTACCTTTGTAAATAAGAGGTGGGGGTGAGTGGGAACCTTGTTATGAAAAATGGCTGTAAGTCCGGTTCTGCTTTATAGATTTTTGCAAACTTGGTCTCGTTGAAAACAGATCTTTTTCGTTAATGTAAAAGTTATAATTACGAAACAGCCTAATAAGTAATATGCCAGCTAGGGGGTGCTATTTTATGTTTTTCAGAAATCTAGTTTTCTTTGGAAAATATTAAATACAAGTATGCACTTTTAACCCTGTATTACAAAATTAGACCAAATTATCAACAGAATATCGAAAACCGCATGTCGATACCTTTTTTCTATCTCGAGATATCTTAAGAAACGTGTTAATTTTTAAACATAACTGATGATGACCTGTAAACGAAGTCACTGAAATCAAAGTGGAAACAAGTAATGTGCTGTGGAAAAAAATTAAAGCGTGATACTTGCGGAATGCCGACAGAAGTGAATACTTATAGATTCGATTATATTCGTTTGATTCAATTAGATTCCATTCGATTAGATTTAATTTTATTTAATATATATTATATCTATAATTTAATATAAATATATAATATATACCTAATTTAATACATAATATTATATACTAGTGATTTTACCCGTTAAAATTAGGATTAATAAGATATAAAGATACATAAAGCTTAAAATTATTATTTTTCTTAATAATGTAACCGATATTTTTTAATTTAAAAATTTAATTACTGATGAAGTATAGTAAATACTTCGTGTAAATTTTAATCGTAAATAATGCATGGAAGAGTTCATTTATTTTTAGATACTCTCATTAAAGGGAAGGCCGTTATACAAAAGTGACTTTTTTAAAATTTGTTGATTACATTATTACTTTCAACCTACTTATTCTCAAATTGTATTTTTAAACATCCTATTCATTTTATATAATAATAATTAAATTCACTATCAAATTTGAAGTAAAACTTCTTTTGAAAGTTTGTTAATTCTAAAATTAATGGGTAAAATCACTAGTACAGTTTGTCAAACGTAGCAAAAAGTTTAACAATTTCGGCGATTGTAAGATTTTCAAATTCTTTCCTACGTTTGACAAACCATATATATATTATGTATTAAATTGGGTATATTTTAAATATATTAAATTATAAGCATAATTATAATAAATAAAATTAAATCCAATTAAATGGAATCGAATTGAATCGAACCGAATATAATTGAATCTATGAGAAATATTCACTTCTGTCGGCACTCCGCAAGTGTCCCGCTCTAATTTGTTTCCATAGCACACTACCTGTTTTCACTTTGATTTCCTAACTTCGTTTACCGGTGACATTATCAGTTTGTTTACAATTTATACGTTTCTTAAGATATCTCGAGATAGAAAAAAGGTATTGACATGCGGTTTTCGATATTCTGTTGATAATTTGGTCTAATTTTGTAATACAGGGTTAAAAGTGCATACTTGTATTTAATACTTTCCAAAGAAAACTAGATTTCTGAAATACATAAAATAGCGCCCCCTAACTGGCATATTACTTACTAGGCTGTTTCGTAATTATAACTCTTACATTAACGAAAAAGATCTGTTTTCAACGAGACCAAGTTTGCAAAAATCGATTAAGCAGAACCGGACTTACAGCCATTTTTCATAACAAGGTTCCCACTCACCCCCACCTCTTATTTGCAAAGGTAGAGTTACACATGTGAAATCCAATATTCAGTGCCCTTTCATTATGTAAATTTTGTAAAATTTCGATTTTTAAATTTTTGATATTCAATTACGCCCTCTAGCGGTGGACTTACAAATATGAAAATAATTTCCAGGCTTTTCTCGAGGTAACTTTTGTTACAAATTTTTTTCCCAAAGCTGTACTATAAACGGTTCCTGAGATATGGCCGAGAGCCATTCTTATTGGGACACCCGGTACATGTAATACTTATATAAGGTGTTCTTATAGTACATACTAGTACTAGTTCAATATTTTCTAGAACATAGAAAAAATTTGTTTAATATGATAGCTCATGGGTAATCTTTCATTTTTCCTACTACATAATATGTCCTAGTAACGTCATCCATCTGAGCGTGATGACGTAATCGATGTTTTTTTTAAATGAGAATAGGGGCTTGTTTGGGTTGCTGGCTCATTTGAAATTTTATTCAATTCTCTATTCAGTAATATAAACATTAACATAATTATTTATAAAGGGTGTCCAAAAAAAAACTAAATTAAATTAAATTAATTGACACAAAAAGAAAAATGTGGGTATTTATTTAATTCAAAATTCATTTTACTGTCAGAAAACAGAAATAAAATGTTTGTTTGACAAATAAACATTACTTTTCTCTTCAATTCAATGTTCAAGCTGCGAAGAAGCAGGTGGGAGAAACTTGTACGTCTTTGTACAAACATTGTAAGCCTTTTCAACAAACATGTACCAATTTTTTGCACTTGACATTTCGCTTTACAGTTTCGAATATACGGAGGTCTTCTTCAAATATGTACTATATGTACATATCTGAGTACCTATACACTTTACTTTGTTTTATTTTATTAGGAGAGCGAATTGCAGTGAACTGTATTTTTTTTAGGTGTCGTAATAGCAATTGTCTTCTTGATATATTCCTTACACTCAAAAAGACACAGAACAAAATCAGTGGTAGATGTTTTAAAAGACGATCTAGACAACCCTTGGACCAAACGAAAATTAGTGCGTCAGATAAATAACATCGTTTTCCCTTATACACCTGCAGAAGTTGTTGATCTCTCAGAATTAGTTAATTCTAACACTGAATTAAAGAAAAAAATAATTAATGGACTACAGGAATTTCTTTGCCAAGAGCATTCTTACGTCAGATCAGACAGCAGATTACAAACTTATAGAGTAATAATTTTGTAAAAAAAGTTATAAAATTTTTTTGTTGCAATAAAGATACAATACAGACATAGATATGAGTTTTATTTAGTATTACATTGTATAAGTTAGAAATTTTAAGCAAATTGATGTATGACGTTGAATGTTGTAATAACGATGTTCAATAGACAAATAATATCGAAAATACTGTAGTGAACGAACCGGCCATTCATAAGTATTTTTTACCACCCGTGTTGAGCTGGCCCCCCCCCAGTTGCAAAAATTAAAAAACAAATAGCCCTGATTTATGAGCTATTTATGAGCTCTCATATTCCGCAAACTAAAATTTTTGAGCTCGTTCCACTGAGCAGGAATTTGATACTTTAGTGGGGGGGGGGGCTGAGTGAAAATCGATGAAGGTTCACCGAAATTGAAGGTAATCGTTGATTTTTACCTTCAGTGACTGCACTATACAAAATAAATTGCAATTTACTGATCTAAATGCGCGTAATTTGGAAGCTTATAAATTATTCAACGATATGTAGTCGCCAAATAATTAGTTTAATGCATTTTAAGTACAACTTTCTCTTAAGCCGGGAAGATAGGGTGGTTTTCTTGCGAAGGGGTTGTAGCTCAATAATCGAAATGCACGTGATTTAATAGTTTATTCTTAGAGTATATAAGCTATAGGAATTATATCCGCAATACGATATATTTTAAGTTTTTTCAGCATTTTTCTCTTAAGTTAAATCAATTAAAGGGTTGTTTGGGGGTGAAGGGGATGAGCTCAAAAATCGAAACTATATAATTTCAAGAGCTCATAAATAGCTCGTAATTCTGCCGCAAAAACCGATTCAATATTCCTATTTTTAAGTAGTGGGGGGGGCTGACTCAGCCCCCCCACTAAAGTATCAAATTCCTGCTCAGTGGAACGAGCTCAAAAATTTTAGTTTGCGGAATATGAGAGCTCATAAATAGCTCATAAATCAGGGCTATTTGTTTTTTGATTTTTGCAAGTGGGGGGGGGGGCAGCTCAACACGGGTTTTTTTACCAATGATCGCACAAAATTCATGCCTCGTGTCATTATTACAATCTTGGAATAAGTGAACAAGAATAAAAAAACCGATAAAAGCCGTAAAAATGAGTGGCGCATACAGTATTCCAGCTACAAAAGAGCTGATATGAATATTACGTGGCACAAAAATGTTATTTTCATTTGGATGGAAAATAAAATTCTAGTTTTATTTTGAAAGATTGTTCCATAATATTTGCTAAATTTTAAGCCAAACACGCCACAAAAGAGTAACTTTGATACAGTTTCCATTTTGAAGCTCTTTTGTGACGTGTTTTACTTCAAATTTAGCAAATATGAAAAATCTTTCAAAATAAAACTACAATTTTATTTTTCATCAAAATGAAAATCCATTTTTGCGCCACATAATATTCATATCAGCTCATTTGTAGCTGGAATATTGTGTCTTCTACTCATTTTTACGGCGTTTAGCTGTTTTTTATTTTAATATCAGGAGTTTTTCAAAGTTTTTTATAAATCAATTGTATGAACTTAAATGTAATGTTTCTCGATTACACGTTAAGCGTTATAAATGGACGCCTCTTTCACATTATGGTCCTAATGATCTAGTAGTTGCAACGCTAAACTTGTGATAGGGCAATCCAAGTTCATATCACCCTCGGCCACTGACAAATGAACTCGGATTGCCCGATCAAATTTAGCGTCGTAACCACTATAGCTAGAACATTTCCGCGATAATGGTTAAATGGATTATAATTTGGAGCTCGATAACTTCTATATGGCTTAGCCTAATCTGATCAGTAAAAATGAGTTAGAAAGGTATTGACAATACTGTCTGATGCATCTAAGGTTAAATATGATAACTGAAGGTATTATAGGATTTAGTAAGCTTGAAAACCCGTTTTTTTTCTCATAGGAACTGGATTTGATCATACTTATGAGGCCTATAACTTAATAATTCGAATTTTTCCAGATATGAGGTATACACCGTTAGACATGTCAAAAGTCCTCCTACAAACGCTCAGTTATTGGCGCGCAATTCGTAGGTTGAAATTTTGAGTAATTCTTGAAAAAATAAAATTTTCAAAGTTCAATTTTTCAGTTTTTCTGGCACAAACCATGGCACTCTAGCAATCTAGGCACCATTAGAAAGCTTAACTCAACGCTATTGATTTGGTGTATTCGCGGTTTTCCTGTCTACCCTTGAACCTAAGATATATACCCCCAAAAAATATGCCAATTTGTACTTACCCTGTCCTATAGCTGGCTTATGGGTGGTCAAAAGTCACAAACTACACCGGTTCTGAATCGGTCTTGGCCCCTCTTGAAATACAGAAGAAGAAAATTCAGATCGGTGTAACTTTTCCACACACATACATATGTATATACATAGGTACAGTCCGTCCAATTTAGATACCGTTGCACGTCATTATCTACGTCAGAGATCTAAGTTGACATTGTTGCCCAATTACAAAAAATTCTTGAATT
Source organism: Diabrotica virgifera virgifera (assembly GCF_917563875.1). Lineage (NCBI taxonomy): Eukaryota > Metazoa > Arthropoda > Insecta > Coleoptera > Chrysomelidae > Diabrotica > Diabrotica virgifera. The sequence goes on along the minus strand of NC_065445.1, from coordinate 64,202,043 downwards.
CATTTTAAATCAAATATGTCACATAATTATTGCGGAAGTCTGCATACAACAAAACAAATTAATATTTAATGTAAATAAATAAAAATATTAGAAATAGCAAGAAAAAATGAAGTTATAATTTACGTTAAAGTAAATAATAAAAACAATAAATATAATAAAGTAAATACCTACTTATAGTAAAGAATAAAACAAATCTGAGGTAGGTATCAATACCGCAACTGTCAAATAAATTTTTGGTCAAAGCGAAGATCGGTGGGATACGTGCATTTTTATCAATGAAATTTGATATTTTTAAGATATTCCAGAAGCCGCTACAGATAAAATGTTTTAACAATCTATTAATCATTCAGAATTAGTCGACGGATATTAGTACAGTTAAAATAATTAAGACTATAACCGGAAAATAATGATTTAATCAGTGAAATTTTAAGTTTGTTTTACTTTAATGACAAAAAAAGCAAGCCAATTAGCAGAACCCAATTAAAAATTATTTTGCACATCACATTTGAAACATTATTTGGTTGAAAAATCTCATTTTTGTTGGCAAAAAAATATATTAATTTGTTTGGACTAAATTACAGTTGTGTTTATCTTAAAAAGGATATGTTACTATCAACATTCACACAGTGTTGCCAAACTGAATTTTGTTATTTTGAGGGGAAATTTTCCCAGCGATCTCCGAGGGTACACCAGTTTATGCCAAAATGTCACTTTTGTACGATCGCAGTTAAAGTGTAATCCGAACAAGTGTGCTTTATAAAAACGCTCTATATTCCACTTATACAAATAAAATGAAACAACTTAGGGTATGCTTCTTTAAATGTACATATAGAAATCTTCCAATATTATTTGTGGATATGAACATGGTACATTCTTGCCTTATTTCCCTGGAGCAGTGGCGGCTGGTCAGAGGAGGCAAGGGAGGCTTAGCCTCCCCATAAATTTTTTACACATGCTACACTGTTTTGTTTACTTTGTTATTTTGCTTCGCGTTAGAGATATCGGAAAAAGTTATTTGAACAAGTTGTTCCAAATAATGTTCTAACCCCACATACCAAATTGCATCACAAAATTCGCACTTTTAGTTTTTTTATTATTTTTAGTCAGGATCCTAAAATTGGAGCGGAGGCTGCTGGAAAATCTCACTTGCTAATGCTCCGCGCAGCCCAGCAGTGTTTACGGATACCCGGTCTCCTACACTAAATATTATATGCAACATATGTGTACATAATATAATTACATTGTCTCAAAGTGAATATCATCTTTGTAATACATATTTCTTATCACTCAGCTGCTAATATCTCCGAAAATTATCAGTACAAAATAAAAAATATTGATTGTAGTTTGATATATTACACATCTATCTCTGACTCTGACTATAAAATAATTTAATTAAGAATTATTTACCACAATCTAAAATTTTAAATAGTGCAAAATGGATCAAGTTTACATTATTGATTAAAAAAAATGAATTAAGAAAAAATAATAATAAAGATTTTCAGTTAAATATTCATTTATCACAAAAGCGTAATATTAAATGAATAATAATTTTTCTGTGTGTTTGAAAACATATTACTATTGAAGTAACGCAAACGATTTGTCAAAATATTTCACAATTTTTTCAGGTCTTCCAGCATCTCAATGAAACATAAAAATATTCGAGTCGCACCCCTGTTGGCAATCTCCCCAAAACTGACAAACAAAGAAAGGAAAGCATCCAGTGGTAACGTCCTCCCGCTATACACACGTTGGAATGATGAGCAACCCTTGTAGAGGTAGCGCCCCTTTACAGGGTAGAGGGGGTAGGAACCGCCCCGCCCCACGGAGGAACCGCCACTTGCGATATTGCTTCCTGCCATTCCTGCTGACGCTCGGTGTTCCGCAGGAGCTGCACTACACTTCCTGTCAACGCTGCTGTCTTTCCTGACATGTCACAACAGATTCCTGCACAATTAGCCGGTCAGTAGTGCCGCAGGATCTTCGGCCAAGTGTTTGTTTTTTGCCATCCGACCGCATTTTGCAAGAGTGAGATAAACTTTTACTTTCGAAATATGTCCCACTTTTCTCGATGTTTATATTTTTATTTATTAATAAATAAAACTTTTTAGTGTCGTATTCAGTGTTTCTGTTTGTTGGTATTGAGTTCAGGGTAAGTCCTTCTTTGCATGGGATTTGTAGATCCGATTTTTTTACACAACTTCATTAGTCACGTGGTAAATAAAAAATGTATTTCTTGTGCTTAGAATATCTTTTGGGAGAAAAATATAATTTAAAAAATAAACGATTTATTGTTAGCGTTTCGACCTTCAAATGAAACACTGTTGTCAAAAAATAATTTTGTAATAATTAAATCTTTCTTTTTGGTTACCCTTACTCTAATAAAATGTTGCTATAGATAAAATACCAACTTTGACATGTTAGCAGGAGTGTTTTTTAAGTTTCTATTATAATTTAAGATATCATTACTTATAAGAGAATTTGAATTCAATGCTTAGATATGATAAAAAGCATGGTATTAATAAAGACAAACTGATGCAGACTCGTCTGTTATAATTGATTTCATGCAAGTGAATGTTTCTGTAACAAAGCCATTCTTTTTGGTTACCCTTTTTCTTCTTTTGGTGCCTATTCGTTTCAAATATTGGCGATCACTCTGGCTATAATTATTTTATTAACTGATGCTTTAAATAGATTAGTTGTTGTTGTGGAGAACCATTTCCTCAGGAGATTCTTTAACCTTGATATTTTTCTTATCCCTATACCTCGCTTTCCGAATACTTTGCCTTGAAGGATTATTTTTAGTAGTCTGTATTTAGTGCCGTCTCTCATTATGTGTCTGAGATATTCTCTTTTCTCTAAGATCTATGTCTGAGATATTCTCTATATTCTTTTTTCTCTAAGATCTATGTCTGAGATATTCTCTTTTCTAAAAAGAGATATTCTCTTTTTAATTGTAAACATCACATCATTTTCTTTCCCTATTCTTCGTAGTACGATCTCGTTGGTTTCTTGTCCGCCCATGATATCCTTAGGATTCGCCTGTATAGCCACATCTCGAAGTTGGTTACCCTTACTGTAACAAAAAGTTCCTACAGATAGGTAAATACTAAATTTTGACATATTCATATGAGTGTTTTTTAAGTTTCTATTATAATCTAAAATAGAATTACTGATAAATGTGAATGCACACTGTAGAGTAAAATCTAGCTCGATTGTAAAGATAGTCCACAGTACATCGTCTTTTTTGGAAGACGATTACAAAAGTCTTAAAAATGGTCTTAACTGCTCCGTTTGAGCGAGTCTACCACTTTCTGAAACATTTTAGAGTGCAGGTTGGACGCGTTTCCGCGTCATTAACATATTTACGTTGTCATACTAAGGAAACGCGGCTGTAAATTTGTCGGAAAGAAATCGACGATCTTTATTAATTAAATATAAGTAGGTACTTTAAATTGAAAATTAAGAGTTTTGTAATAACAAAATCCGACGCCCTAAAGGGCACTAAGGATTATGAGAATGAAGAAGAAGTAATAACAAAACTACCGCGCTAGAGTGACATCTTGACTCTACGATTTTGTTATTACAAAACTCTTAATTTTCAATTTAAAATACATACTTATATTTAATTAATAAATATTGTCGATCTCTTTCCGACTTTACAGCCGCGTTTCGTTAGTCCGACAACGTAAATAGGGAGCATCCATAAACTACGTCGTAAAAAATTTGAACTTTTTAATACACTCCCCCCTCCATCGTAATTCGTCGTTTAGAGATGACCCCCCCCCATGTCGACGTTGTCGTTGTAACTCACGACCCCCCTTTCATTGATTTAAAAAAAATCAATATTATTTCTGTTTTTTTTTAATCAAATATGAGGGGGTAGGCGTAAAATCTTGGTCCAATGCTATTTAAATGAAATGCATTAATTTTTTTCGAATCCTGAGAAAACTAATAAATATATTTGAAAAATTTGAACGCAGAATAAAAAATTACATTATTACCGAGGGTTGACAGTCCCTTAGAATAAACAAAAGGTTTCTTTTGAATGAAATTTTGAAATGAAAAATCAGACAAAATTTTCTCTTTCTTTCACCCCTGTAACTTATTAACATAAACATTATAGATGTTTTCAGGAACTTTTGGCCCTCGGCAATAATGCAGTCTTTCAATCTGCGTTTAAAACTTTCAAAAATCTTTATTAGTTTTCTTAGTACTCGAAAAAAATTAATGCATTTAAATAACATTGGACCAAGATTTTGCGGGGTATGCTTTCTTAACTACATCATATAAATCTTTATGTTCGTTTTGTGTTGATTTCGATGCCATTTCTTCTAAAGTATAAATTCGACTTACTAACTAAATAGAAAACAATATTTTATTTCTATTCGTTCTTTCAGAACTGTTGTTTCACACACAGTATGCAGCACATAAGTGAACTAACAATTTAATATTTTTTTGCTTCCAGACGTTATTCTGTATATAGAAGCGATTGTTTAAACCCAAAGAACAATGTCTTATTGTTTGTTGTCCTATACAAAAGTGCTACCTAATAATATTTTAAGGCCCTGGCTGATAAAAACGAAATGAAAAGTATGCGATAAAAGTATCTATAATAGAATTATTCTTTTTAATTTTAACAAAGTTATATTTATTCGTAAACGTTTTGTTTTATTTTCAATTTCATATTAAAAACTATACGTTTTTATATGAATATCTGATACTTTAATGCTGGTAGAAGCTAGTAAAAAATTATTTTTATTGACAAAACAGTGACAAAAATTTAAATATACCAATATATTAAACGACGTCGAATGGGCACTACCACCCCCCCTCCCCCTGTCGTACTCCGTCGTAATAAGCAAGCAACCCTCCCTCTTCTCAACGACGTAGTTTATGGATGACCCCATATATTAATGACAACCTGCACTCTGAAATTTGTCAGAAAGTGGTAGACTCGCTCAAACGAAGGAGTTAACACCATTTTAAGGGCTTTTGTAATCATCTTCCAAAAATGACGATGTACTGTGGACTAAAACGCTAGTTATGATAAATCTAATAAACTGTGTACCTACACTACAACGATTTTAGTCTCTACCAAGAGTGCAGTCACTGAAGGTTTTCACCTCCGATTTCGTTGAACCTTCATCGATTTACGTGAAAATTGGTGAGCAGTTAGAGGATACCTCAAGGAAGAAAGGTGACATGATGCTAACTTGCGCTTTTACCCTGGGGGTGGATGTCACCCCTTTTCTGGGGTGAAAATTATTTTATTAAAAATAATACTATAAATCGATATAGGGACAAATTATAAGCAAAATTTGTTATATTAAGTTATTAACATAAATAAATACTTTTTGAGTTATGTTATTAAAGATCAAAATTTTTATTTTTTTCGTAAAAAATGCATGTTTAAAAGCTGTTTTTCACGTATAACCCAAAAACTATTGGCTTTTACAAAAAAGTTATTCTTACCAAAATTGAAGACAATAAAAAATTGAATACACTATTTACTCAAAGTACTAAACTAATGTTAATTCAAAGTGAGTTACAGGTAATTGAATGTATATTTTTTTCGATGAGTACTCAAATCTTATAGTAATCCTTACAAAAATTTCTTTGTATTAGCATAAGTAATGATTTTAACAATTTTCACCGGTTTAGAATGCATATTTTTGAAAAAAAAATATAATTTTAAAAAATCAGAATTTTTAAAATTGTCATTTTCATTTCCTTTTGATAATAACTGTAAAAATACTCAATATACGTAAAAAATGGCGAATAATCAAATTTTAGTTTTTTCTATATCAAATATTACACCTTTTTTACAATTTCTGTAGGGTAAAAAATAACCGAGATAGAAACGTTTAAAGCTTAAATTTTGCTGCGAGAACCATGTAACCGTGGCCATTTAATCTTTGATTTTTAAAAGAGTAAGGAGTTTGAAAGATTAAATTCAACGTATTTTAATAGCCCTTGCAATTACCTTTCAAACCGTTTTTAGGTGAACCTGATATGTTAAAAATTAACGGAGTTATTAAAAAAAAAACGATAAAATTTTTTGGAAAATTTTTTAAAAGATAAAGTTTGAAAAATTTTTGGTGCATAAATTTTAATGCTATTAACTTGATCGGTATCTCATTTGATAGATATTTCTAAGTACTTTCACAAATATGTAATAAGTTTATGTTATAAAATGCATCATTTTCCCGTAATTTAAGCTTAATACTTAGATTTGGGTACTCTCTGAAAAAAATATGCATTCAATTACCTATAACTCACTTTTAGTTAATATTGAAAGGTTTTTTTTAGTAAGGAGTTTATTTAATTTTTTATTAGCTTTAATTTTGGTAATAATAACTTTTTTGTAAAACTTATAGTTTTTGAGTTATCTATGAAACATCGGTTAAAACATGCATTTTTCTTACGAAAAATTAAAATTTTTGACCTTTAATAACTCAAAAAGTTTTGATTTATTTTAATAACTTTATATAACAAATTTTGGTTAGAATTTGTCGCCCTATCTAATTATGGGGTTATTTTTAATAAAATAATTTTCACCCCGAGAAGAACCCCGAGAAGGGGTGGCATCCACCCCCAGTGTAAAAGCGCAAGTTGACACCATGTCACCTTTATTTCTTGAGATATCCTCTAACCACTCACCAATTTTCATGTAAATCGATGGAGGTTGAACGAAATCGGAGGTAATGGCTCATATCCACCTTCAGTGACTCCACTACAAGATTTATTCGGAGTTGTCTGAGATTAATTTGGGATAGACTTCCACACTTGGTGTGTACACTGGATAGAGTGTAGTGTAGACAGTGGATGTATGTATCTTTTGATTTTTCGAATTTCAGAACTGAATTCTTCTTCTTAAAGATCCCTCTCCTCAATGGATGTTGGCTACTATTGCAAACGCTTCTCAGTCTTCAGCTGTTCTTATTAGCTGTTCAAAATTTAGCCCCGTCTATTGTAGGATGTTTCTCAGCCACGATAGTCTTTTCCTTCCTAGTCCCTCTTTCCCTCGATCTTTCTTTTCACTATGTATAAGTTTCCACATAGTGGTACTTATTACTTCTAAGTATGTCAATGAATTGACACCTTAAATTGTGCCATTTTCTTCCAATTTAAATTTCAGAAGTATCGACTGCATCAGCAATTATTTCTTTTGTAAATTTTGCTTTGAAATATCTATTTCTGTAGTCCTTTAATGAAAAACTCCACAATTCGAGATGCATTTCAGTCAATTCAATTAATTTTAATGTCATATTTTTATCCCATTTAATTTTTTCATACATGGTACCTACGCAGTTTCGTTCTGCGAAAAGATCACTCTCTCTAGACAAGTTCACTCTAGTCGATCAAATAGTTTAAATTGTCTCTAGCAGCATATTAGAGACGGTGTGTCCACTATAGTCTAGATTGATTTATTTTTCTCTACTGAGATCAAAGATTTACCTCTCGCTAGGCTGCTCTCAACCAGGGCCGCCGAGAGTGATGAGCGGGCCCCGGCAAGAAGTGACGAACGGTCCCCCATCCCGCAAAAAGTGAAGAGCGAAAAAAATTGTTAAACTTTTATAGAAATAAAATTATCAATAGTAAAAATATGTAATAAGAAACGTTTCAAATATAAATTTTATTAGATTTTGATTATATTTATAATCAGGCCCGGACTGGCCCGCCGGCCCACCGGTCATTGGGCCGGTGCGCCTTTTGCCTTGGTTACTATCTATCCATTCAAAAAATTAAACGCTGAAAAAAAATTTTTTTTTTGAACTGTTATACAAATATGATGCAGCTACCATTCCACTAAAAAATGTTTCTACTTGCTTGTGATTTCGCCGTTTGGCACCAGAAACCTACATAATGAAGCCAGTGGGTACAACAAAATACCAGATATCAGATAATCAAATAACGTAGGCTATTCGGGCGCCTTTCGTGGATATCAATATCCGCTCCGAGAACGCGCAGCGCCCTCGAAGACCATTTTTACGATTCGGGCGCCTTTTGTAGGTATTAATGTCCGCTGTTTCTGTTATAATAAATTGCTTAGATGCGACGAACGGCGCCCTCAAAGACCATTTTTACGATTCGGACGCCTTTGTGGGTATCAATATCTGCTCCGAGGACGCGCGCGCCCTCGAAGACAATTTTTACGATTCGGGCGCCTTTCGTAGGTATCAACATCCACTGTTTCTATTATAATAAATTGCTTGGATGCAACGCACGGCGCCCTCGAAGACTATTTCTACGATTTGAGCGCCTTTCGTGGGTATCAATTTCCGCTGTTTCTATTATAATAAAAAGCTTAGATGCAAGGCGCGGCGCCCTCGAAGACCTTTTGTTGGTATCAATATCTGCTCGGAGGACGCGCGGCGCCCTCGAAGACCATTTTTAAGATTCGGGCGCCTTTCGTATTCACGGTTTCTGTTATAATAAATAGCTTAGATGAGTCGCGCGGCTATTTTACGATTCAGGAGCCTTTCGCAGGTATCAATGTCATATGTTTATATTATATTACAATAGTGTTACATCCCACAATTGGCCTAATGAGTGCAGTTTTCTGCGCGCCATAACTAAATCGTACATACAGGATTTTTGCACCCTAGAATCCTACATCATAATGAAGCCAGTGGGTACAACAAAATTCAGCTCGTATCAGGTAATCAAAGGCCAACACACATAGCTCGAAAATGGCACCCAGGTTTTCTGACCTCTTTTGGTGCAGTTGTGCGGCGAGCCTTAGCTTCTCCGGTATGACTCCGTCTATGCCAGATACCTTTCGGATCTTTATCCATCCAACGGCCTCGCCGAGTTCCAACATAATAAAGGGTACCGCCTCTATGAAACAAGTAACACTTAAACGTCTGTTCTCCACTTCAGGAAAGAGCTCCCGTATTAAACAGTCTCTTCTCCTCGGGCAGGGGATAGCGTGTCTTTTCCCCTTCTGTTAGATACACACCATCTTGAAACACTGTCTCCAGATATCTCTTTTGAGATCCTGAAGCAGGTTACTCCTCTTTTCTCTCTTCAATCATGTAATCTCATTTCTGTACTGGTTCTGCATTCGCTTTAATTCATTGATTCTCTTTTTCTTGCTTGAACTTTTAATAACCTCTTCCACTCCATTCTTACTCTCATACAATTCGTTCTCTGATATTCAAGCCCCTCATTCTACCAGTATGGTTATTTTCTTTCATACCACCCATGTGACCTAACACAAGCCAACTCCGGTGCCCCACTCAGATCCTCGATCAACTCACTCACATCCTCGCATCTCAGACCAATCAAGCTAAAAGCACCCACAAAGACTTACTCATTTAAAAATCTCTTTAGATCGATATCTTCATCTTTCCGTTTCTTCCTTTTGCTCGCTAGTTCAAAACTCACATATTTATGTAAGCTGAGTGATTCTTCTTTTAAAACAGTCCAGCTTACGACCCTGTTTAGAAATAACGTTGAAACCAGCGAGATGTCCGGAAAGTATTTACTATTACCTACGAACGTAAGTGCATGGATCCATTATCATAGGTATTTCCCTCTCCCATCTTGAACTCTTTGGTTCCATGGACGATCGTTCACATTCAGGTTACCAGCGCATTCCCTTGTCTATCCTTTATTTTAAAAGTTCTAGAATTATATTTCTCTATACTTACGCACTCTTTTAAGTCAGACATTGTCATTCTAGTTGGTCGGAGTTGGTCATTCTAGTTATTCTGGTATAACAAACTCATGTATTGATTGGTATAGTACTGTTCTCTTAGCATTGTCGTACGCGGCTTTGAAGTCAACAAATAGACGATGGGTTTTACCATCGGTAACCGGAGACAGGTACACTCTCCGTCCCAGCCTCTTGGATAATCGAGTCAATATACTCTTCATATACTCAAAGCGGGACATTTGGTGAAACATAGCAATTGTACACCATCAGGTATCAAACTTGTACTTCAACATACCGATTCTTAACAGAGTGTCTGGTGATGCCAACTCCTCGGTTCATCACGTATATGGTCACGTTAGATCTCTTATCTTTAATGATTCTTTGTCGAGAGACTAAATGTGATAACATTCCCTTCGTGTGAGTACCTCTGCAACGTCGTGAGCGGCCCTCGCCCTTCCCATATTTATTTAAAGAAACTTCGAATTAGATGGTTCTTATCTCTCTAACACACCTATACGCTGTCTGAGTTCTAATCCTGAGTGCTTTCATCCACCCTTTCCTCATCCCTTGTGGCCAGGTGTCTCTTAAGCCCCCGCTTTTCGAGGATGAGTTTTTTTTACTGCGGGCACTGTAAGCTGTCGGCTCTGTGACCGGATTCTTTACAAGTGAGGCAAAAAGTCGCCTCACTACTGCACTATCGTGCCTGGTGCCCCCTTTGCCACATCTGTAGTAGGAGTCCGTCATGTTTTCTCCCTTGCAGTCGGTTTTACTATGCCCGAACTGCAGGCATCTAAAGCAGCGCTGGGCATGCAGTCTCTCTCGAATCTTGCATGAGTTCCAGTCAATTGGTATATGTTTTCTTTCCAGGGGCTTCTTGGCTGTGATGCGTGTCAGTCCGACCATGACGTTTGTGTTCCCTTCTCTATTTTCCCTCCCTCCGTGCGGGCCACGATATTCTTCTTCAGGCGCTTGGCCTGTTCTTTCCGTTCTTTCCCTGCCACTTTGAGGGTGAAGTCCTCGTCCGTAGTATTCTTAGCGCTTGTGATGCTAATCGCCTCCTTCTTTGTGTCTAGGCTACCCTTGATTTGCTTGAGCAACTCGGCATGGGATTTTATACCTTCCTTCACGATCACCTTCTGCGTCTCCATCCTACTTTCCCCTCATTAATAATAGACCTGCGCGAGGTGAAAGTCCATACCCATAAATGTAACTTCCAGGAGCTTCCTGAAGTTCCTACCTTTGTAGCCCCCACTACTCTTAGGGACGCCTCTCTGGTCCCCAGTATCTCCATGTCTTTCATCAATTTAGAAATAATTGCCAGTAGTCTCTTGTCCCCGTCGATTTCCGTCACCCCTTTCTCTAAAGGGACCATGAAAATAGTCTGACGGTTTTCCTGGTTCTCTTCCTTCTGACCCGTCCTTGTCATCGTGCTCATAGTACTAAGTTGGAAGTACTCCACCTTTCCTGGTCTGTATGTACCTCCTGCACATACTCCCAGTTCCTGTTTTTCCTTGTCAGGTCGTGGAACCTTTCCCCCTCACTGAATCCATGACCACTACTAAGTCGCATGTAGGTTTATTCTATCTTCCCGGTTTGGCGACCCTATAGTGAGCTTCTTCCCATTCGACTTTATAATGTCCTTTATTTTTTAAAGCCTCTTTCTCCTGAGTTCAGAACCGTTGCGATCATTTCTATCTCTTCTTCACTAAGTTTTTCTGGAAAGAACTCTTCGAAGCCGACCTGTGTGGACACTCCTGCCGTTTCCTTAGTCGTTCCTTCCTCACCGGTTTGCTCTACTATTCTATTTCGTTTCTCAATGCTGCCGAGGGCGACTTGTCTGAGATTGCTCTCCATGTCTTTGGTGACTATCTTTAAGTTTTTTACCTCATTCTTGATCTCGACCTTCGTGTTTGTATGGTCGGACATTAGATTCACTAAATTATTTGTAACTCTGGTAAGTTTATCCATTGTTCTTACCATGACTGTTATGTCGGAGCTCTCCTCCTTCTCTCTAGGTCTTTTCTCCCCAAGTGAGGAGCTCCTTTGCAAGGTTGTCTCCCCTGGGAGATCCGTCTTGGTCAGGTCCCTACCACTGACCGGAGATCTTCGAACAGATCCCATTCTTCCGAAGATCATAGTCTCTTTCTTCCTCTTTCCCTCTTCGCTTAGAATTTTTTCCTTTGTTCCCTTTACTAGAATGAACACCTTATCATCTCATTCATACCTTGTTAAAGCTGCACCACCACCGGTGACACGCTCCATTCTCACTTCGTTTTGTTTTATTTTTTCCTAAGTGATTAAATACTTATCCATATAGTTCCCGCGATTAGGAGAGAATTATACTGTCCGGCGAGGCAGTGAGCCTTTGCCCACGCTAAGGCTTGAATTACAAAGGACTTTCGCCAGTTCTCCGAGGGCTCCCTTTGGGAGCGACTGACATTAGGCCATTCACTGCTCATTTACGGATCACCTGAAACAGTGTGATTGCGGCTTTTTTTATCGAGGTTTACTCTGCTATTTTAGAGCGCTCTAAGAATTTGAAATAATTTTAAAAGTACCTTCTGTTGAACACCAATTATCATGATTGTTGATCAATGTTTTTGAACCAGTAGATTCTTCTGTAGAAGCAGTTGAAAAATGGTAAATTACTTTATGTTTTAAATTAATATTAAACTTAAAAAAATTCACAAGTAATATTAATTTACTTTACATGTAGGCCTGGATCCCGCGTACCAAAAAAAGTTGTATAATAGCAAGCTGAAAATTTGTTAATAAGTTAACAGTGTCTAATCGGACAAACTTTGATGTAGTTGTGTTTGGGAACACTGGAACAGGGAAAGTTTTAATTGTACAACAGGTTAAAAATTTGGAACGTCAGACTACGAAAACGTCCCATGTATTTTGTCGGACAGAACTTCCAATTAATTTGTTTCCCTTTCATTCAACTCTTATGCAAAAATCAGACTGCTATTTATCACCAACATAATTTCTGTCATTTAACATGTTCTACGTGTCTGACTTATTAAAATGCTCAGTTGGTAATAAATACCAGTCTGATTTTGGCATGAGAGTTTAATGAGTGGGTAACAAATCAATTGGAAGTTCTGTCCGACAAAATACATGTGACAGTTTTCATAGTCTGACGTTTCAAATTTTTAACCTGTTACCACAATTAAAACTTCACATATTCCAGTGTTCCCATACATCCAAGTTTATCCGACTAGACATCGTTAACCTATTAACAAATTTTCAGCTTGCTATTATACAACTTTTTTTGGTACGCGGGATCCAGGCCTAATGCACTAGGATTTCAAAAAAGTTTGATGCAAAAGCTTAGAAGATGGTCTGGCGCCTTTGTTTAGAGATTGGGTTGGCGCCTTTTTTAGAATTTGGGTTGGCGCCTTTTTTAGGAGCCAGTCCGGCCCTGTTTATAATAGTGAAAATATTTATAATACAGGTGCTTTTCGAGTTTTCTGATTGAAAAAGATATCTATAACTTTCGAAAAATCGCATGATTTTTCCAAATCATTCTCAATGCACAAAGTTAATAGGCGAGTTAATCAATGCTGTTTCATTGTAGATATCACAGCATTCTTTGTGCGGGAAAGCAAACTAAAGGATCTTTTCGCTTCTGCGACTGTCACCGGCAATGTGCAAAATATTCTTAACGCAATAACGACGTTAGGAAATAATGAATCTAATTTAAGATGTTTAATTTTATTAAGTAAATCTATTGAAGAAATTTCAGGAAAAGATTCAAGGGAGGCGCAGCATAGGTAGAAGAAAAATGTCCTGGCAGAGAAATCTCAGATAATGTTTTGGATCCAGCTCAATTGAACTCTTTCGGGCTGTAGTGTCAAAAGTTAAAATAACAATGATCATTGCCAAACTTAGTCGCGGAGATGGCACGTAAAAAAGAAGAAAGACACAAAATAAACTAAAAACTACTGAACTCAACTGAACTCTTTCGGGCTGGGCTGTATGTAGTGTCAAAAGTTAGAATAGCAATGATGATTGCCAAACTTCGTCGCGGAGATAGCAAGTAAAGAAGAAGATTGGAGAAAGTTGAGATTTACCAATATTATCCTTGTATATCGCTCTCAAATGAAAAATTTCATCTATCAATTCTTCACTGATGTTTTCTTTATACAACTCGCGCAATATATCAATTTTTTTCTTAATATTCTCGTCATCGTCATCTCGAAATGTCCACAAAATGTTAAATAGCGAATGAATTTCATTTGCCGCATTAAATATTTTGGTTAAATTGCTTATTATTTGACAATATTAAATGGTTCACAGCGAAATATTGCGTCGGGCTCAAAATTATCAGTCGCATCTCTACTAGGCCCAGGCAATCATCAAAAAATTTCACAGGTTTATTGCGCCTTTTTTCTTTATTTGTAAAATAAACCACAATTTTACTTAAAATTAAGTTTATGTGACGTTTCGATTTCCATTTCGGAAATGTTTCTCACAATACAAATAGGCCTGGATCCGCGTACCAAAAAAAGTTGATTAATAGCAAGCTAAAAATTTGTTAATAGCTTACCGGTCTCCAGTTGGACAAACTTTGATGTTTTGATGTATGGGAACACTGGAACAGGGAAAGTTTTAACTGTGGAACGTGATTTTAATAGTGGAACGTGTCATCCTGACAAGTTCATGATTGTGAAAACTAGCAGGTTGTTTTTAAGTTTATTCAATAGCAAACGTTATATAATATATGAAAAATGTTTGCCCGACAGACATATTAGACACTCTAATAAGTCCGACACGTCGAACATGTCAAACGACAGGAATTATATTGGTGGTAAATAGCAGTCCGATTTTTGCATGAAAGTTTAATAAAAGGATAACAAATCAATTGGATGTTCTGTCCGACAAATTACATGGGACGTTTTCGTAGTCTGACGTTCGAAACCTGTAACCTGTTCAAGTAACCACAATTAAAACTTCCCCTGTTCCAGTGTTCCCGTACATCAAAGTTTGTCCGACCAGACACTGTTAAGCTATTAACAAATTTTCATATTCCTATTAATCAACTTTTTTTGGTATGCGGGATCCAGGCCTAAAAACATTAATAAATTAGACAAATTTAGTTTTTGTTGCTTGGTAAAACATTCTTCTAATAATTTAATTTTATCTGACTCATTTATATTGACAATTCAGACATAATATACATTTGAAAGTGGATGATTTTAAAATGATATTGCCAATATTTTTGAGTTACGTTCCTAGGACGACTTTCAAGTTTCAAGTTGGTGGTTCCAAGACAACCATAATATGCAATGATGACAGTGAAATTCTCCTGTAAAACATAATTGATGTATCTTTGATATGTTATCGACTTACTATTAATGATATCTTTCTATTTATTTCCTTTTTTTTTAATATGGGTAACCAGTTCCTACTATATTCTACCGAGAAATTTGCGACGCAATTGGTTTCTTTTAACATAATTAGAGCAGCTTCTTTGATTTTTCACTTTACCATCTGTTTCTTTCAGGACTATACTTGAATAATTCCACTGAACTCTATGTTCATTTTCCCGTGCATTTTTACATATCTATTTGTTCACTACATAGAGTTTAGTGGAAAGATTCAAGTATGGTCCTGAAAGAAACAGACAGTAAAAAGAGAAAAATCAAAGAAGCGTCTTTAATTATGTTATGTAACTAAAATCAATTGCGTCGCAAATTCCTGGGCAGAATGCAGTAGGATCTGGTTACTCATGTTAAAAGAGGAAATCAATAGAAAGAAAATACCACTATTAGTAAGTTAATAACATTTATGTTTTAAAACAGCATACATAACATAACTTCATTTATGTTTTAAAACAACATATACATATAAAATCAGAGTTTGGTGTTAATATCGAGAGTACCTTAACTAAATCGAAGACCAAACATTTACCATGTCGGGATAGGAGACTGAATTGCCAATATGAATCAGACAGATTAAATTATTAGAATAATTTTTTCCAAGCAACAAAAACAAAATATGTTTAATTTAATAATATTTTGTATTTTGCGAAGAGAAAATCTAAACATCACATAAACCTAATTTTAAAGCAAAAACTTGGGTTATTCCCAACAAAAATAATAAGATCCATTAAAATGCTACAAGAACATATCTTAAGAACAATAATAAATTATGAGTCGCTTGTGTTAAATCAAGATATATACATTTAATTATTAGAGTATCTCCAACGTAATGGTGTGGAACAGTTTACTTATAATAGCAGTAATTTTAACAAAGTGTTTATTTTTTCCATAACAGATTGAAAAAATGAAACATGCCAAGCCAAACAAATAACATTCGGACCACATATTTCTTTATTATTGATGATTTCATCATTTGGATTTTACTATACTAAAATCACAATAAAGATGCACTAGAAATAAATAAACCAAGACACGTTCAATGTTACTCCTGAATCATTATTTACATTGTATAAACTTTGCAAATCATGATTTGGAATTTACAATGTAAGTATAATTTATACATTGTAAATCATGATTCGGGAGTGCTAGTATAATATGTAGTCTCTAAATTTTTATCAATATCAGCGAAATATATTTTTTTAACTTAAAGTCTATATTATTACACAGTAGGTTAATTTTCGTACTTTAAAAATCTGTTATAATATCCGCAATATATGCAACAGAAAGCAGATCAAATATGCGCATATCCAAAAAACTCTCCTGACAAACGAAGACCAAATATTCCTCAGAGTTGACCCAAATTACCTAGTCCGAAAATGCTTCCCAAGGGAGCCTCTTTGAAGATGGCGCCTTGTAATTAGTTTTTTTCTAAATACCTTCAGAACGCTTGTAGCTCTGTAGTTTCTGTTGCTCTATGTATAAAACCGAAAACTGATACGCCTATTTATTCTTATCTATCTATACGCTCTGAGCTTCGCTGGTGTCGCTCCTAGCGGTTACTAATTCAACTTTTACCGGTAATTTTTAAATTTATTATTTAATTGTTATCGCTTAATATTTACAACGCAAAAAAGTAATTAAATTGTAATCGATTTTTTTAAGATTTTTCTAATCATTTTGATAATTTACTTTCAATAATATCAATTTCTTACTTCGGATACTTTGACAATAATCGTGTAGATGGTGCTAAGATTATAATAGATTATTTATAATTAGATATTACGGAACATTAAAAAAACTTAAATTCAGTATTTAAAACGTAAGTATATTTAAGGTAAAAATATATACCACAGCTTTGACCAACTAATATTGTTTATAATTAATGTTTTTAATTTTAATTTTAAATTAATCACTTTGACATTTATGTCAAATTTCCGGTAAACGTTTACAAACTTGTCACTACTGGCGTTCGCGAATTTGTAAATATCCCCTCTACGTACGAGCTCACAGCGTATAGGTGAAATTTCATAATCATTTTAGGCACGACGGGACCCTATAACTTAAATAGTAGAACCTAAAAGAAAACGTTTGAGCACTGTGCCGTCACTTTTCAGTGGCACATGCGTCTACAGTGGCGCATAAAACTTTCCACTTATGGACGGGATAAATAAATTAAAAGTTACCCTCCCTTACTAACAGAATTAAATTTTTTTTATTTTTTTAAGTTCTATGTGATTTACACATAGGATTCAGCGTAATTTTAACTCACCACCCCCTTCCCCCTGCCCCCACCATCAAAAACTTCATTTTTCGTTTATATTTTTTTTTGGTGGGATGCAATCAATTTTAAAATTTCAAAAAATTCACACGCATAGCTGAGGCTTTTATAAAACATGCCTATTTTTATAGACCCATAGGTAGTGTGTACATAACCTCAAAAAATTAAAAGAAATTTTTTTTTTCAAAAAAGCGTATAACTTTTTTTGAGGAACAGCTGCAGGTCTAATTTTTTCTTAATCTTGTGTGTTTTATCAAACAATATATTTATAATTTTTTTCAGAATTTTCCGTAAGGCTTCCCACCTTCAAAAATCCGAAGAACTGTTTTTTGGGGTGTTTTGGGGGATTTTCCCTATTTTATAGACTTCATAATATATCAAATCAATTTTGTTTTTATAGGTTATATGCAACTTGAAGTAACTGAGTCCTTTAGAATATTTAAAAAATCAGAAAAACACGTTCAAACCCCCCAAAACCCCATTAAAAACCGTTTTTTGGATTTTTGAAGGTGACCAGCGTTACAGAAAAATCTGAAAAAAATTAGAAATATAGTGTTTGATAAAATACACAAGACTAAGAAAAAATTAGATCTGCAGCTATCCCCAAAAAGAAGTTATATACTTTTTCCCAAAAAAAAATTTTTTTTGAGGTTATGTACACTCAACCTACAGGTCTACAAAAAATAGACGTGTTTTATAAAAGCCTTAGCTATGCGTGTGAATTTTTTGAAATTTTAAAATTGATTGCATCCTACCAAAAAAAAAAAATAAAATCCAAAAATAAAGTTTTTGATGGTGGAGGCAGAGAGAAGGGGGTGGTGGGTTAAAATTACGATGAATCTTATGTCTTAATCACATAAAACTTAAAAAAATAAAAAAAAAATAATTCTGGTAATGAGGGAGGGTATTTTTTAATTTATGTATCCCGTCCATAAGTGGAAAGTTTTATGCGCCACTGTAGACGCATGTGCCACTGAAAAGTGAAGGTCCATGTCACCAGCCCCCCCTTTTCCGATTTGAGGGTCGAAAAAAAGATCATTCGTTTGTATTGCGTTAGTACTGGATTGTATCACCCTTCATTCGTTTGTACTGCCCCCACCCTTTTAAATCTGCCTGGAGGGGCTGGTGACATGCCATCCCCCCCTTTTTCGATTTGAGGGTCAAAAAAAAGCTCATTCGTTTGTATTGCGTTAGTACTGGATTGTATCACCTTTCATTCGTTTGTACTCCCCCCACCCTTTTAAATCTGCCTGGAGGGGCTGGTGACATGCCATCCCCCCTTTTTTGATCTGGGGGTCCGGGATGGGTAAGTTTGTTTGTACTGCGTTAGTATCGGATTGTATCGCCTTTATTTTGTTTGTACCCCTCTAACCCGTCTAGATTGGCCTGGGGGGGCCAGTGACATGCTACCCCTCTACTCTGCAGTTATTGCCATCTAACGTCGAAAATAGGCTCTTTCGTTTGTACTGCGTTAGTACTGGATTGTATCATCCTTCATTCGTTTGTACTGCCCCCACCTTTTTAAATCTGTCTGGAGGGGCTGGTGACATGCTATCCCCCCCTTTTTCGATCTGGTGGTCCGGGATGGGTATGTTCGTTTGTACTGCGTTAGTATCGGATTGTATCGCCCTTATTTTGTTTGTACTGCCCCCACCCTCTTAAATCTGTCTGGAGGGGCTGGTGACAGGCTATCCCCCCTTTTTCCATCTGGGGGTCCGGGATGGGAATGTTCGTTTGTATTGCGTTAGTATCGGATTGTATCGCCCTTATTTTGTTTGTACTGCCCCCACCCGTCTAGATTGGCCTGGGGGGCCAGTGACATGCTACCCTCTACTCTGCACTTTTTGTCTTCTGAATGTCGAAAATAGGCTATTTCGTTTGTACTGCGTTAGTACTGGATTGTATCACCCTCATTCTTTTGTACTGCCTCCACCCTCTTAAATCTGACTGGAGGGGCTGGTGCCATGCCATCCCCCCTTTTTCGATAGGGGGTCCGGGATGGGTATGTTCGTTTGTACTACGTTAGTATCGGATTGTATCGCCCTTATTTTGTTTGTACCGCCCCCACCCGTCTAGATTGGCCTGGGGGGCCAGTGACATGCTACCCCTCTACTATGCATTCTTTGCCATCTGAATGTCAAAAATAGGCTACTTCGTTTGTACTGCGTTAGTACTGGATTGTACCGCCCTTATTTTGTTTGTACTACCCCTACCCTTCTACATATAAAACAGAAAAGGATTAGTGCTAGGAGTAAAGACACAAACTCAACCAAACCTTGCACATAGTAACACCGCGGGTGTAAAATTTGGTAAATTCGTCAAAAATGAAACGAATTAAATTTTGAAACTGAAAAACAGGCTTGCAAGCCACTCTCCACTCTCCATGGGGAATGGAAATTTACCCCCTCAGATGGATTTCGGAGTTGTAGCGATTTGAAAAATGGTACATGTATTTGTTGGAGATATTTTGAACACCATTTTCAATCAGAAATCAGAGCACCGACCTTGTCTTTTCCTACTAGGAAGAAATTTATCCATCCCTTCAATAAATTTTACAGTTTTACAACCTATCGATATGAAAATCAAAGATCTCATGCGGCGCATTCCGAAATGCACTCTTCGTTGTACAATTTCAACCTCTCTGGATAACTGATAAACTGAAACATACATACGGCAGAATTCATTGGAATCGAAAATTATTAAAAGTAATTGGAACATTAAATGAAAAATTCCCACAATCAATATCTTTCTTACCATCTAATGTCAGGGACCAGATAACAATAATTGCCGCTGCTATGTTATGGTAATTTGTTTTCTAGAAAGGTTTGTATTGTTCGTTTATGACTGCAATAAGATTCAGAATTTCCGTATTTTATTTGTAAAATAAATATAGTGTCAAAAACTTGCTTATACATTTGACGCACTGTCCGTCAACGTGTTAATTGACTCTACAGATTCAGTGCCAAAACGAGACATTTTTATAGAAAAATATTTGCAAGTATATTAAATGCCAAACTGACCTATTAAATAAACAATGACATTGCAACTTTCGATTTCTACTATGGAATTATCGCTGTATAGACCACGGCGGATCTGTTTTGAGGTGGATGTGAGAGGTGGCATTCCGATTTTTGCAGATAAAATTAGGTGACAACTTCAGTAATTATAATGGACTTATGCTCCTTCTCAAATATGTTTGGAATATTATTAAAAAAATTTAAATATTTAAAAATTTCGAAAAACATCGATTTTTTTCAACTTTAATTGCTTGTAACTTAAAAACGATTCATTTTGGAACAAAGTCATAGGGAAATAAAATAAAGATAATTGAATTTTGTATGATATACGACACGACTGGTATAAAATACCTTAAATGATTATCCTTTCTGCAAAATAGCAATAAATACAAAATAAGAGGGCAAAATAAGCCTCTTTTTATTCAATGTTTTTCAACCACTTTGGTTGCACTTAGAACCTTCGTATTTTACTTAGAAAATTCTTACAACATACTCAATCCGTCCAACAAATTTCATTAAAATCGACATAATAGATTTTGCATAATAATTTTGCAATCTAAATTTTTTTAGAAAAAGTTCAAATTTTTTAAAAACTTTCTGAACAAAAAGTAGACCTGTTAGAAGTTTGCTAATTTTTTTACATATCGAGAGGTACTTTACCAATCCAATACACTTTACAAAATTAAAATCGGATTATTTAAGCGGCCTCAGCACTGTTTTAAGGATATAAACAATTTTTTTGCATATAAACAAATATAGTGAGGACGTTTGAGTTGGAATAAATTCATTTTCTCGAGAATGGGCAACTCTGGAGATAAATCCCTAAACAGGTCGATTTTTATATTTAAATTATAATTTTTGGGATATCTATCATACTACTAACGTCATCCATCTGGGTGTGATGACGTAATCGATGATTTTTTTAAATGAAAATGTGGGTCGTGTGCTAGCTTATTTGAAAGATTATTCAATTCTCTATTTATTACATAATTGTTTATACAGGGTGCCCAAATTTTTTTTTAATTAATTGAGACAAACAGAAGAAAGTATTTAATTTAGTTAATTCGAGATACATTTTACTGTTGTCCTAAAACAGAAAAAAATGTTTATTTGATAAATAACAGAAAAATGAATTTATTCGTATTTATTAACTCAAACGTCCTCACTGTATTTGTTTCTAAGCCAAAAAATTGTGTATAACTTTAAAACATTGCTGAGGCCGATTAAATAAACCAACTTAAGTTCTGTAAAGTGTATTAGATAGGTAGGGCGTATCTTTATATGTAAAAAAATTAGCAAACTTCTAAATAACGGTCTACTTTTTGTTCAAAAAGTTTATAAAAGATTTTAACTTTTTTAAAAAAATTTAGATTGCAAAATTATTATGCAAAATCTATTAAGTGTATTTTATAGTCGTATATCATAAAAAATTCAATTATCTTTATTTTATTTCCCTACGACTTTGTTCCAAAATGAATCGTTATAAAAACGATTGAAAAGTTGAAAAAAATCGATGTTTTTCGAAATTTTTAAATATTTGAATGTTTTTATTAATGTTCCGGACATATTTGAGAAAGAACATAAGTCAATTATAATTACTGAAGTTGTCACCTAATTTTATCTGCAAAAATCGGAATGCCACCTCTCACATACACCTCAAAACAGATCCGCCCTGGTCTATACAGCGATAATTCCATAGTAAAAAAATCGAAAATTTATTTTAATAAATTTTATTTAATAGGTCAGTTTGGCATTTCATATATTTGCAAATATTTTTCTATAAAAATGTCTCGTTTTGGCACTGAGTCAATTAACACGTTGACGGACAGTGCGTCAAATGTATAAGCAAGTTTTTGACACTATATTTATTTTGCAAATGAAATACGGAAATTCTGAATCTCATTGCAGTCACAAATGAACAATACAAACCTTTCTAGAAAACAAATTACCATAACATAGCAACGGCAATTATTGTTATCTGGTCTCTCGCATTAGATGGTAGGAAAGACATTGATTGTGGGAATTTTGCATTTAGTGTTCCAAATACTTTTAATAATTTTCGATTCCAATGAATTCTGCCGTATGTATGTTTCAGTTAATCAGTTATCCAGAGAGGTTGAAATTGTACAACGAAGAGTGCATTTCGGAATGCGCCGCATGAGATCTTTGATTTTCATATCGATAGCTTGTAAAACTGTAAAATTTATTGAAGGGATGGATAAATTTCTTCCTAGTAGGGAAAGGCAAGGTCGCTCCTCTGATTTCTGATCGAAAATGGTGTTCAAAATATCTCCAACAAATACATGTACCATTTTTCAAATCGGTAGCGTAGAACTACTTCGAGATCCATTTGAGGGTTTAACTTTCCATTCCCCATGGAGAGTGGCTTGCAAGCCTGTTTTTCAATTTCAAAATGTAATTCGTTACATTTTTGACGAATTTACCAAATTTTACACCCGCGGTGTTACTATAATAGTTTTGGCTAATTTTGTGTCCTTACTCTTAGCATTATTCCTCCCCTGTTTTAAATGTAGAAGGGTAGTATGTCACTGGCCCCCAGGCCAATCTAGACGGGTGGGGCGGTACAAACAAAATAAGGGCGATACAATCCGATACTAACGCAGTACAAACGAACATTCCCATCCCGGACCACCATATCGAAAAAGGGGGGATGGCATGTCACCAGCCCCTCCAGACAGATTTAAAAGGGTGGAGGCAGTACAAACGAATGAAGAGTGATACAATCCAGTACTAACGCAGTACAAACGAAATAGCCTATTTTCGACGTTCAGAAGGCAAAGAGTGCGGAGTAGAGGGTAGCATGTCGCTGGCCCCCCAGGCCAATCTAGACGGGTGGGGGCGGTACAAACAAAATAAGGGCGATACAATCCGATACTAACGCAGTACAAACGAACCTACCCATTCTGGACCCCGAGATCGAAAAAGGAGGGGATAGCATGTCACCAGCCCCTCCAGGCAGATTTAAAAGGGTGAGGGCAATACAAACGAATAAAGGGTGATACAATCCAGTACTAACGCAGTACAAACGAAATAGCCTATTTTCAAAGTCAGATGGCAAATAGTGCAGAGTAGAGTGGTAGCATGTCGCTGGCCCCCCCAGACCAATCTAGACGGGTGGGGGTGGTACAAACAAAATAAAGGCGATACAATCCGATACTAACGTAGTACAAACGAACGTACCCATCCCGGAACCCCAGATCGAAAAAGGGGGGGATAGCATGTCACCAGCCCCTCCAGACAGATTTAAAAGCGTGGGGGCAGTACAAACAAAATAAGAGCGGTACAATCCGATACTAACGCAGTACAAACGAACATACCCATCCCGGACCACCAGATCGAAAAAGGGGGGATAGCATGTCACCAGCCCCTCCAGGGAGATTTAAAAGGGTGGGGGCAGTACAAACGAATGAAGGATGATACAATCCAGTACTAACGCAGTACAAACGAAATAGCTTATTTTCGACGTTAGATGGCAAAAAGTGCAGAGTAGAGGGGTAGCATGTCACTGGCCCCCCCAGGCCAATCTAGACGGGTTAGGGGGGTACAAACAAAATAAAGGCGATACAATCCGATACTAACGCAGTACAAACGAACCTACCCATTCTGGACCCCGAGATCGAAAAAGGAGGGGATAACATGTCACCAGCCCCTCCAGGCAGATATAAAAGGGTGGGGGGAGTACAAACGAATGAAAGGTGATACAATCCAGTACTAACGCAATACAAACGAATGAGCTTTTTTCGACCCTCAAATCGAAAAAGGGGGGGATGGCATGTCACCAGCCCCTCCAGGCAGATTTAAAAGGGTGGGGGCAGTACAAACGAATGAAGAGTGATACAATCCAGTACTAACGCAATACAAACGAATGAGCTTTTTTTCGACCCTCAAATCGAAAAAGGGGGGGCTGGTGACATGGACCTGAAAAGTGACGGCACAGTGCTCAAACGTTTTCTTTTAGGTTCTACTATTTAAGTTATAGGGTCCCGTCGTGCCTAAAATGATTAAGAAATTTCACCTATAGCGGCTCTTAGTCTATTACAGAGATAAATCGATTCCGTTAATTGACAATTTAATGTACCGGTCATAGGCGTCCGTTTTGGGTAGGGCAACGGTTATTTTTTCTCAAAGCATTTCTGACACTGGAATATTAAATTGTGAGATATTCTAGTACTAAAAGGTACTCTTGCTTAAGTCGGTAGGATACACCGTTTTCTAGAAAAATCGATTAGAAAATTTTTCGTTTTTTGAATTTGAAAAATAAAAAAAACAGCGTATTTTACCAACTTAAAGCAATAGTAACTTTTAGTACTAGAATACCTCATAATTTAATAATCTAGTGTCAAAAATTCCTCAAAATTAAAGACAAAAAAGTTATGCGATAATATAACAGTTGACCTACCCAAACCGGACGCATATGACCGGTACTGGAAATTCGCAATTGATGAAATCAATTCAACTCTGGGAGATAAATAAACGTACCAGTTTTCGTTTTTCATAATAGTTTTTTTCGGAATTTTTTTTTCAAAAAATTTGTTGATCGCTACTGTGTGCTCTTAATGATATGTCCCGACTGTCGAAAATGGGTCTCATTTTAACGTATGCTGGCTATACAATTAGCGTTTCTTTGCAAAGACAATGACGTCGGCTTTGAAAAGTAACAAGACATTTACTCAACACACACATTACACTAGATACCTAATTGGAAAAAATCCACTGTACCTTCACCATGCCAATGGCCATTAGTTGTCGAGGCATTAGCTAAATAAAAGTTTTTTTTAAATGTTAACCATATAATAAGATTATTATAATTTATACTTCCATAAATAAATTTTTAAAAAATATTTGTCCTTCTAGGTATTGCTTTTTTTTGCCAACAGTATATTTTACATATTTTTCTCATTTGAATTTCTTGCTGATAATTGA
Organism: Diabrotica virgifera virgifera; assembly: GCF_917563875.1. Classification (NCBI taxonomy): domain Eukaryota; kingdom Metazoa; phylum Arthropoda; class Insecta; order Coleoptera; family Chrysomelidae; genus Diabrotica; species Diabrotica virgifera. Next base: position 64,176,756 of record NC_065445.1, on the reverse strand, counting down.
TAGTACTTTAGATTTTACCAATTGCGGAATACCAAAATCTTCGCAATAGCTATCGAAAGGTCGTCCTCGAAAAGCAAATAAAATGTGGGAACACTCGTCTAAAAATAAAATTTGTAAAACAGTGCATAATGAGATGAGGGAGCTCTTCCTGTACTTTAATTGAAACGGAAACGAACAATCGTGTCGGCCGCGACAAACTCGCGTGGCCTGCTTCACTTAAATTTACTTACTGATAAGGTCCGGGATTCAACAGCTGATTACGCGAAAGTTTTTGAGAATTTTCGAAAAACCGAGGTGCGATTTCAAATTGAAGCGTTTGGTATTAGGGGAGTCGATGCGCGAGGGAAGAGGTCGGATTGTGATGCGGTTAGACAGTGACAAGTGGCCTAGTTTCGATAGCAATAATGAGGTGAGAAGAATTTAGTAGGACGAGACTATTATTTTTCATTAATATTCATAATATTTTACCGACAAATTTGATATTTCCCCTAATTTCAATTGATCTTATTCAAAAGTGTATTGGATCTTAGACATAAATGGCATTTAAATCATCTGTTAATAATGTACCTACTGAGGGCTTTCTTGTGGCATCTTATGCAATTTACTATTTTGTTTGGGAATAAGCCACAATTTGAGTTTGAAACCAAGGTTATTTGACGTTTCGACTTCCACTTCGGAAATCGTCAATTTAATAAAAATTTAAATTGTTAATTTCATACAAAAAATATATTTTTTTATTAACGTCATCAATCTGTTAGTTTAAAGATGTAAGAGATTCTAATAATAAGCGTCTTTAGGGTCCACAGTAAAAATTTATTGTATAGAGGTCAATCCAATCACTGGACCTCTAGTACGTGTATGGACCAAACATGACATTTCGATAATGATATATACGTACACTTAACATTTACAAACAATACATATTAGATCTAAAATATACAGGGTTGCGAAAAAGTCTGGCAACACGATAATTTCTCGGAAACCGCTAGAACGATTTTTATAGATTTTGGTGCGTAAGTGGGTCTTCTAATGCGGCCGATATTACAGTGGTAATTACATTGTTGTCAAATCTTCCGTTTTCCTGGAAATCTAATGAACTTTCTTATTTCGAATGGAACACCCTGTATATTTTTTGTCTTTTGGAGTACTTTAAAATATTGATTATGTTTAATGTTATATTCCCTATACCTATATGCCATAATTTCGCAGTTATTGCTACATTTATTAAAAAAAAAACTTAAACAAATTATAAAAATCAATTTTTTCAGCCCGTGTAGACATTATTTTAAGTTCTTTGGATCATTGGGAACAAAAACGGTTTTTTTTGTAATTTTTCTCTAAAGCTAATCGTTTTCGAGTTATAAACAATTTAAAAATGAAAAAAAAAATCGAAAAATGTCGATTTTCAAGGTTCAAAAACACAAGTAAAAAAATAATTTTTGAAAATATTATGTACTTAAATTCAAGATCAAACCTTTTCTATCAGCCACCTATAAGATTTTTTGGCACGTTTTGTTCTAAAACATTGTTTTTTTAATTATTAATGAAACGCATAACGCATACGAGAGGACGGGCGATCGGGCTGCCTTAACAATAGTACATTCTTTCACGGTTTTTGCTCTAAATTTTAAAGAACCGCTTGGATTGACATGAAATTTGGCATACATATAGCTTACATGTCAAAAAAAAAGTGATATTGTGCCAATGTGTGCTTTTGCCCTGGGGGTGACTTTCACCCCCTCTTGTGGGTGAAAAAATGTATGTCCAAAATACAGTGGAACCTCGATAACTCGGATTAATCGGGACCGCGACCGATCCGGGTTATCGAAAATCCGAGATAACCGGAGAATATGGTAAAAATTAATAAAATACGGTATACTTACAGATAAACTCCGTTAGAATTGAAATAACATGAAATATATTTATAAATATGCACAGTACCTACTCATTAAAATTACTAAAAAAAAAACACCAAACCCAAACGTAAGCAAATGGAAGCGAACAATACAAGACACACAATACTAAAGACCATTGTTTATAAAAGAATTTTTTAAATAGTCTTTCCTAAACAATGCTGACAGTTTGAAATAAAAAGGAATATATACTACAGACAGGTGGCTGTTGTTTCTGTGTGCTATGAGTCATTTTTAATATCGTATAGTTCAAATTACACACATAAGTACACATTATCTCTCAAATATTATATTACATACATTTTTATTGTTGAAAGGTTTGTCTGATAATTAACTATTTTGATTGGAAATAAGCCACAATTAAATTGAAAAATACAAAATATTGAAAATCAAAATGTTTATCTGATGAAAATCGGTCCGGGTTAGCCGGACTTCCGGGTTATCGGGGGCCGACTTATCGGGGTTCCACTGTAAGTCAGGAAATGGGTAAACTGACTAATTTTAAGTAACTTTTGTTCCATAGAGCTTTTTCGCCAAGTCAACACTTTTCGAGTTATTTGCGAGTGAATATGTTAATTTTTCAACAAAATAACCACATTTTTAGACGGATTTTCGCAAATAACTCAGAAAGTAAATATTTTGTCGAAAAAAATGTTCTTAGCATAAATATAGCGTATATTAAAGTAAAAAAATGGTGTACGCGTTATGTCTCTGGATCTCGTAGAACCAGAGTAATAGCCAATGAACAATAGATTCATATTCACCAAATTTCAAATAGAATATGTCGACGTGAAATATCCAAAATATTAAGCACCTTTTGGGAAAACCCATTTTAACTTTTTTAAAGTGTTTAAAAAAGCTTTATTTCTGTTTTTACAAAAAGTTTCTAGCATTAAATTTAAGCAATGTACGCTCAAAAAGATGTTGGTCCCTTTTGTTTTGGCAAAAAAAAAATCGGGAACACCACCCCCTAATTAGCAACTTAAATGAAATTAATCGTTACCGCTCCACAAATTATTTTACTTATGTTGTGTTTATATGATCTGTAAGTTTCATCGATTCAAAGTGCTTATTTTTGAAAAAATTTGGTTTCAAAATAAAATTTTTAAAAATTTTAATTTTGAAAAATATGCTATTTTTCAAAATAACTTAAAAATTGTTAGAAATACCAAAAATCTCGAAAAACAAAAAAAGTCAGCATTCCTTTTCTGAATATCACGTACTCTTTTGTTTTTCTGTTGGACAAAAATTTATTATGATTTGGTGTTTCTAAATTTGTATACATTCGTGATCATGTGACTCGTTCAACCCCTTTTAACTACAGCCCTTTCAATAATAAGGACTTTGAACCGATGAAACTTACAGATCATATAAACAATACCTACACGAGTCAAGAAACTTGTGAAGTCGTAACGATTAAGTTCATTTAAGATACTAATTAGGGGGTGATTTTCCCGATTTTTTTACCAAAACAAAAAGGGACTAACATTATTTTGAGCGTAACTTGTTTACTTTTGATGCTAGAAATTTTTTTTATAAAACAAAAATGAAACATTTTAAATAAGTTGTAATGAGTTTTCCCTGCAATGTGCTTCATTTTTGGTTATTTCACGTTAAAGTATTCCATTTGGAATTTTTGACGAATATGAACCTATTTTTCATTAGCTATAACTCTGCTTCTACTAGGTATAGAGAAGTGATATATACACCATTTTTTTAAATTTTTTACAGGCTATATTTTTGCTAAGAATGTTTTTTCGACAAAATACTTACTATTTGAGCTATTTGCGAGAAACCGTCTAAAAGCGTGGTTATTTTGTTGAAAAAATGAACATATTCACTGCCAAATAACTCGAAAAGTATCGACTTAGTGAAAAAACTCTATAGAACAAAAGTTACTAAGAATTAGCCAGTTTATCCATTTTCTGACTTGCTTTTGACGAATATTTTTTCATCCCCTAGAGGGGGTGAAAAGCACCCCCAGGGCAAAAGCACATATCGGCACAATATCACTTTTTTTCTTTGACTTATTAGCTATATGTATGCCAAATTTCATGTCAATCCAAGCGGTTCTTTAAAATTTAGAAGTTTTGCAATATTTTACCGTTAAAAGAACGGACTACAACTAAAAAACAATGTTTTAAAATGAAATAAGACGAAACTACTTAACGGTAGCTGATAAAATAAGGTTTGAACTTAAATTTACGCACTACGTTGTTTCAAAAATAATATTTTTTATGTGTTTTTGAACGTAGAAAATCGTGATTTTTCGATTTTTTCAGTTTTAAAATGTTTATAACTAGGAAACGATTAACTTTAGAGGAACATTACAAAAGACCTTTTTTGTTTCCAATGATCCAAAGAATCTAAAATAATGTCGACACGGGCCAAAAAAATTTATTTTTTTAATTTGTTTAAAGAATTTTTTTAATAAATGTACCAATAACTCCGAAATTATGGCATTTAGGTATAGGGAATATAACATGAAAACGAATCAGTGTTTCTTAAGGATTTCCAAACGCTAGAAATATACAGGGTGTTGAAATATTTGAAGTTGGAAATAAGAAAGTTCATTAGATTTCCAGAAAAACGGAAAATTTGACAACAACGTAATTACCACTATAATATCGGCCGCATTAGAAAACTCTTACCCACCTAAACCTATAAAAATCGTTCCAGCGGTTTCCGAGAAATTATCGTGTTGCCAGATTTGCTCTCAACCCTGTATACACAATTATGATGAGTTACACCTTCTTCTTCTTCATGCGTCATGCTCGATTATCGAACGTTGGCTATCAAATTGGCTATAGTAATTTTGTTGACGGCAGCTCGGAAAAGGGATACAAGGGATCTGTTAAACCATTCTCTCAGGTTTCTAAGCCATGACGTTCTTCTTCTACCTGGCCCCCTTCTTCTGTCCACCTTGCCTTGCATTATAAAATGGAGTATATTATATCTCTCTGAGTGGCGCATAACATGGCCAAAATATTCAAGTTTGCGATTTTTACCTGTTCTGACGACTTCCGTAACTTTTTCCATCCGAAGCAAAACGACTTCGTTATAAACTCTATCCACCCAACTATGGGGCGTCTGTTATAGAGCGTAACACTTTGGATTGTAATCTGTCCATTATGGAAAAGCTGGATTTTGCTGCTGTACCTCATTCTTCTTCATTAAGTGCCGTCTCTTAATCGGGGGTTGCATATCATCATCACTATCTTTACCTTATCTACCGCTGCTGAGTTCTATTGAACTTTAAGAATTTAAACCAGTTCGTTAAATTCTTCAACCATGACACTCTTCTTCTTCCTATACCCCTTCGGCCTCTTATTTTTCCCTGTATTATCAGTCTTAGCATTTCATATCGCTGTCCCCTCATTACGCGCCCCAGACATTGTAACTTTCTTATTTTCATGGTGTTTATTACTATATTCATAATGAGATGAGAAAAATTAAGTAGGACGAGACAATTTATTTTTTATTCATATTCATATTCATCATCATTCATCATTCTCTTTACCTTATCCCTATGCGGGGTCGCCTTCCCTAATTGCATTTCTCCACATAATTCTATCTTGGGTAATATCAATGTTAATCCCCTTTACCAACATGTCCTGCCTTATCGTCTCCCCCCAGGTCTTCTTTGGTCTTCCTCTCCTACTCCTTTCAGGAATCTCCACTTCAGCTATTATTCGTATTGGGTGATTAACGTCTCGACGTTGAACATGACCAAACCATCTTAACCTATGCTATCTCATTTTGGCATCAATTGGTGCCACACCTAGACTTCCCCTAATATACTCATTTCTAATTTTATCCTTCTTTGTCACTCCACTCATCCATCTAAGCATTCTCATTTCCGCCACATGCATTCGTTGTTCCTCTTTCTTTTTCACTGCCCAACATTCAGTTCCGTACATCATAGCCGATCTTATGGCTGTTTTATAGAATTTTCCCTTCAGCTTCATTGGAATTTTTCTGTCACACAACACAACACTCGTTTCTTTCCACTTCATACATCCAGCCCTAATTCTACTGCATGCATCTCCGTCTATTTCTCCATTACTCTGTAATACCGATCCTAGGTACTTAAAACTATTGCTTTTCACAATCATTTCACCATCCAAAGATACCATTTTATTTGTAGTAACACCATCTTTAAATGAGCATTTCAAATACTCTGTTTTGTCCTACTAAGTTTTAAACCTTTTTCCTCCAGAGCTTGTCTCCACTGTTCCAGTTTTTGTTCTAAGTCTCTTTCACTATTTCCTATTAACACTACATGATCAGCATACATTTGGCACCATGGAATGCTACCCTGTAGTTTTGCTGTTATCTGGTCCAAGGACTAAGCACTGAGCCTTGGTGCAATCCTACTTTCACCTGAAATTTATCAGTCTCTCCCACACCTGTCCTAACACTAGTCGTTACTCCCTCATTCATATCTCTCACAATCTTTACATATTCGCCAGGGACTCCTTTCTTATTGAGTGTCCACCACAGAATCTCTTGAGGAACTCTATCATATGCTTTCTCAAGATTAATGAATACCATATGAGCGTTGGTCTCTTTATTCCTGTATTTTTTCATCACTTGCCGTACAATGAAAATTGCATCTGTTGTTGATCTGTCCTGCATAAAGCCAAATTGGTTATCGGATATTTCGGTTTCTTCACGTATCCGTCTATCAATTACTCTCTCCCATATTTTTATGGTGTGGCTAAGTAGTTTTATAGCCCTGTAGTTTGTAGACTGCTATATATCTCCCTTGTTTTTGTAGACAGGTACTAATATACTGCTTCTCCATTCGTCTGGCATTTGTCCAACTTCCATAATTCTATTAAATAGACCTGCTAGCCAACTTATTCCTGTCTCTCCCAATGCTCTTCATACTTCCCCAGGAATGTCATCTCGTCCGACTGCTTTTTCTTTCTTTATTTTTTGAAGCGCTTAAGCCACTTCCTCGTTTGTTATTCTAGTAACCATTGCTGTTACTATCTCCGTTAACTCCACAGGCTGTCTGTCAAATTCTTCATTTAATAAACTGTCAAAATACTTTCTCCATCTCTTTTTGACATCCTTTTCGTGAATTAGTATTTTTCGTGAATTAGTATTTTATTATTTTCATCTCGGATACATCTAATCTTATTAAAATCTCTTGCTTTCTTTGCTCTCTGTTTGGCTATTTTATATATCTTTGCTTCGCCTTCTCTGGTATCAAGTTGATCGTATAGGTTTGAATACACTTCTGCTTTAGCTTTTGCTACTGCTGCTATATTCATATTATAGGTACCTATATTTTTCCGAAAAACTTGATATGCCCCCTCATTTGAAATGGTGGTATAGATTATTACAGATACTATATTGTATATTGATCTTAGACATAAATGGCAATTTTTGTTAATTTCATGCAAAAACTATATAACTTATTATATCTATATTTTCTCATTATTACGTTTATCAGGAGAAGATGAATATTGAGTTTATTTAAAGTAGAGGACCCAATACTGAACCTTGTGGTACTCCACATATAATGTTTTTGAGATGAGAGTCAGTATCATTTGCCCCAACCAGTTGTTTCCTATTATCAAAATAGGACTGGTCTTATAAAGAATGAATTCGAGACCTTTCTTGAATTAGGGAGATAGGAAATGGGATCTTGTTGCTGCAAAATAGTCGATGTTATCTTTTTACTCACATTAACGAAGTATTCGTTTAGACTTTCAGTGTTTGGAAGAGAAAATGATTGAGCTGAGTGAGTTTTATTTCGAAGATCTTTTATTATGGACCAAGTTTCTTTTGCAACACTTTTAGAGCTTTCCAGACCATTTTGATAGTAGGCTTTTTTAGGTGATTTAATAAGTTTTAGATACGTTGCCCTGTACGTGTCTGTACGTTTGAGATCAAATCAAATACAAAACAGATCAAATATGTGCTTTTTATAATTTGCGTAGCAAACAGACGATAAATGAACTGACGTCAATCTATCTATCCATTCAAACGTAAGAAATCTTCGTATATTCGAATTTTGTTTGCTTTTAAATTTTTACTTTTTAAATTTCATTACTCTTGTATTATTTATTCAACAAGTTCACTTTTATTTTAGGAAGAAGTGTCCGCTTCGTCGAAAGATGTACGAAAGTTCGTGTTCGTATCAAGGAGCTTTGGAATTAAAAAGGAGCGCATCAGCAACATGTCCCTTGGGCATTAAAACTGAAGACTTTTCCACTGCTTCAGACTGGCCAGCCTACAGGTTCTGCAATCCAAGTACATTCGAACAACTAAAGCAGAGTGTAGAGAAGGCCAAGGCTGCTCTTCAGGTAAATTATTTGGTGTTTTAAGGTTACTCCTTGGTGTGAGTTTTTATTCAATCTCACCCCACCGTGGCAAAAATGGTTTAATTATTACCTTTTGCCTAATTGGACATAGGTGAATATTTTAGGACCACACCCGTATGTCCCGTCCTTCGATATAAACAAAATAGTGAACTTTTAGGAGAACTGGTTCGAATAATTTGATTTGGTCTGGTTTTAAAGGTGCTAATTAATACGATAGAAAGGGTTGTGTATTAGCGATAAATAAGGGTATCCGGCGAACAAAACATTTATTAACAAAAAAAACAACGAATTTAACAAATAAGCGGCTTAACGATAAATGATATTCTTAATAGCGAACGAGAGAGAGTAAGAGTCTTTTTAATCTATTAATTATTGCGGAGAGAGTATTTTTACGGCGAAGAGAGACGCACAAGCGAACAAAGTGTTCAACTCGGAGAGCAGAAAGAGACTGCTGAAATTCTATTCAAATCTCTGCACTATTATCTTTGATAGTTTAGTTTACACCATTCGCCCTGAAAAGGGCCAAACACATGTTACACTTCTTTGGCAAAATTACCTGCTTTTACCCCGAAACTATAAAAAATGCAGATGTATATTTTATGAAACACACAACGCTACACTCAAGTTTTTCAGAGAATTAAATATTTTAAACACAATACAGATTGTCCCAACAGATTTACAGAGAGATATTTTTATAAAAGCAAATTAATGTAAATAACTGTTGTTTTCACAACATACTCCCCCGCGTTGAAGCACTGGCTTTAACATAAACCTAACCTAACATAAATCAACTTACAATGTTCTTAAGCGAAAACACTAAACTTAACTTAATTTTAACAGTCATTTGGTAGAGGACACAATTTATTAATAGAGCGCTTGAAGACTCCATCTTTAGTTTTGACCGATGCAACTCTTACTCGGCCATCCTTTCCGGGAAAGACATCAATCACTCTTGCTAGAGCCCAGTAAAGAGGAGGAGTGTTATCTTCAATCAACAAGACGAGATCGTTGGGCTCTAGGTTCTTATGAGGAAGAAACCATTTAGGGCGATTTTGGAGTCTGTTCAAGTAGTCAATTGACCATTTTTTCCAAAACATTTGCTGGAGTTTAGAGAGATGTTGCCATAAACTTAATCTATTTTCGGGAATGTGGATTACATCCCTTTCAGGAAATGACGTAAGAGATTGTCCAATCAAGAAATGTCCAGGGGTCAGATAGGTTAGATCAGAGGGATCATTTGAGAGGGAGCAAAGCGGTCGAGAGTTGAGCACAGCTTCAATTTGAGTGAGAACAGTGGTAAATTCTTCAAAAGTGAGCTTAATATCACCCATGAGTCTACGGATATGATGCTTTGCGCTCTTTATAGCGCTTTCCCAGATGCCACCATGATGAGGGGCTCGAGGAACTATGGTTTTCCAGCGAATATGCGATGATGCCAAAAAATCATTAATAGAGCGAGAGTTTTCTTTTTCTTTTAAAAACTTATAAAGTTCAAACAACTGATTACGAGCTCCCAAAAAGTTCGTGGCGTTGTCACTGAATATAGTCTGAGGGAGGCCTCTACGGCTAATAAAACGTTTTAGAGCGAGAAGAAACGTCTCTGTAGAAAGGCCGGACACGACTTCGATGTGAACAGCTCGAGTCGATAGACAAACGAAAAGAGCAATATAAGATTTTATCAAGGGAGCTTTGCGGAGTTTGGAAGCTTTAATCTGAAAGGGGCCACCAAAATCTAATCCTACATGAGCGAATACTCGAGAGGATTGCAAACGTTCCTTTGGTAAATCTGCCATAATCTGAATAGCGGGTTTGGCATTAAACCTAAAACAAACCATACATTGGTGTATGACCTTTTTAACTTCACGTAGTCCATTTAAAGGCCAATATTTAAGTCGAATTTGAGATAAAGTATTTTGAGGACCAGAGTGACAAAGTCTGATATGTTCTCTCTGAAGAATGAGACGTACTACACGATTTTTTGAGGGAAGGAGAAGAGGATATTTTTGATCAAATGTGACGTCTGAGTTACCAAGGCGACCTCCTACACGCAGCATTTCATTTTCATCCAAAAAGGGGTTTAAGCGTAAAATAGACTTATTGGATAGAGTTTTACCTTTTTTAATCTCAGAAATCTCAAGCGAGAAAGAAGAATACTGAAGCATCTTAACAATCTTCAGTTCAGCGTTTTGAAGTTCGCTTACTTCAAGAGAATTTGATAACTTATGAGAAGGCGATTTGGCATTATTGGCAAACCTGAATATAAATGCTAAAGTTCTTACAAACCTTGAAAAATTAGAGAACCTATCAGAAAGAGAGGTGAAAAAATCTATTTGATCATTTCGAATGTGAAGAGTTACTTTCCTTTCTTCGGGTAACTTGGAGGTATAAACTTTTGGATTGTATTTCAACAAATCCAACCGAGATTGATTCAAAAATTGAGGACCATGAAACCACAAAGAAGATTTAAGTATTTCAGCGGGTAGCATTCCTCGGGAGAGTATGTCGGCAGGATTCTCTTTGGATCGTACGTGCCTCCAATGAGCGTTAGGAGAATTATCTAAAATTTGTGCAACCCTATTTGCTACAAATTGAGTCCAACGAGAGGGATGCGAACGAAGCCAAGCGAGAACAATTTCTGAATCCGACCACATATTTATAGAGTCTAAGCGAGAGAGTTTTTCTTCAATAATATTAGCAATCCTTGCTGTGAGCTTACTACACAATAGCGCACCCATGAGTTCCAATCTTGGGAGAGTCAAGGGTTTTAGCGGAGCGACACGACTCTTAGATGCTAAAAGTGAACAAGATACTTGTTCAGATCTATAAATCACACGTAGGTAGATGCAAGCTCCATAAGCCTTTAAACTTGCATCCGAGAATGCGTGAATCTCAACACTAGTGATTTCTTGACTTAAAAAGAGACACCGAGGTATATTTAAATCCTTAAAATTAGAGAGACTGCGAACAAAATTTAGCCACTCATGCAACGTATCTGCATCTATGATATCGTTCCAATTAATTTTGGAAATCCAAATTTGTTGCATGATTAATTTAGCGACAACTGTAACTGGGTTAATTAGTCCTTGAGGATCAAATATTTGGGCAATCATTGACAGTACTTCTCTCTTGGTGTATGAGTCCTTTAGGGTAAAATTTGGGAGAGAGATTGAGAAGGTGTCAAGAATAGGATTCCAACATAAACCTAAAACCTTATTGGAGCCATTATCTGGAGCTATTACATAAGTAGTGTTCGAAGAGAGAGAAGAGATATTTTTTAAGAACAAGTCTGAGTTAGAACACCATTTATGGAGAGAGATACAAGCGGGTCCAAGCAAACTAGTTATTTCCTTATGAGCTTTAAGGAGAGTCTGTACATCATTAGCGCCATAGAGAATGTCATCAATGTAACAACTATTTTGAAGAGCATCACTGGCCAGAGGATACTCAATCTGATGAGTTTGTGCCAGTTCCATTAAACAGCGAGTACTCTGAAAGCTAGCGCTTTTAGTTCCATACGTGACGGTTTGCAATTCAAGACACGCAATGTCTTTTTCAGGGGAGTCACGCCACAGAATATTTAAAAGAGAGGTTTGAGCAGGATTTATTCTAACTTGTCTATACATTTTTTGTATATCCGTTGTAAAAACGAAGGAATACAATCTAAACCGTAGCAAAATGTCAAAAAGTTCCGGTTGAAGAGTAGGACCTTTGAGTAAAATATCATTGAGCGAATAACCACTAGAGCTTTTCATCGAACCATCAAAAACAACCCTAAGCTTTGTTGTTAAAGATTCTTCCTTAAACACACAGTGATGCGGTAGAAAATATTTACTTTCTAACTTTTCGTTGGTTAGAGAGAGAGGCACTATTTTCGCATGTTCGAGAAGAAGATATTCATTAATGAAAGATTTATATTGAGCGTATGTACTTTCGTTTTTTAAGAGCCTATGTTCTAATTTCATAAATCTTTTAAAGGCCATTTTAAAGGATTCACCTAACATTTTATTAGCGTTTTCAGAGACAAATGGAAGATTTACTTGAAAGCGGCCTGAAGGTAATACAAGAGTAGTTTTGCTAAATATTTGTTCCGCTAATTCTTCATCGGGAGTTAATTTACTAACGAGGGGAACTTCTTCAATTTCGAAAAATTGTTGAAGCAACTTATCCAACTTATGTTCTTCGGGTTCGGATTGAACAAAGAGAGAAACATTTGACTGAGAGATAGCCAAATGTGAATTACGGTGAAAAACCTGAGGATTAATTGTACCAAAAATAACATAGCCTAAGTGAGTATTCTGAAGAATGGGAAGATTTTTTCCTAACCGTATAAATCCATCCGTCAATAATTCACTATAGATATCACCAGCTAGAAGCAAATCAATTTTACCCGGAACAGAATACGAGGGATCTGCGAGAGTGAGATCCTGTGGGACTTTTATTTTACTTCTATCTATAGTAGCTCTAGGAAGCCTACAAGTTATACTATCGAGTACAGCGAAAGAAGTTTTAAAACTTCTGTCCTTTACATTATAGGGGAAAAATTCTAAGTTTAACATTTCGTTTGAGAGTGAGGTGTTTTCGGATATGGTTGATATCTGTAGCTGTTTAAAATAAGGGATGAGTTTTAACTTCTCAACCAAATCACGAGAGATAAACGAATGTTGGCTCCCATTATCTAGGAGCGCTCTGGCATGCATGGGTCTGCCGTCTTTCGAATAAACGGTTACTAAAGCGGTAGCCAACAATACATCAGTTTTAACTGATAAAGCGGAGAGAGATGTGGCTGCCTGAGAATCTGGAGACTTTTGCATATCTAAAGGAGGTCTGGATGAGCTAGTAGAAGCTTCATTTTGGCTGCGATTATTAAAAGAATGCTGAGTAGATATGGGAGCGACAACACGAGAAGCACCTTGAGAATTTTGAGGAGTTTGAGCATTGCGTTCACGAGAGAGAGATTGCCTATTGATGTTCCTAGAGGAAGAGACATTTTCATAGGTTCCATGGAGGGATGAGTGATGATGACCCCCACACAAAGTACATGATCGAGTAGAGCCGCAATCTTGAGAGAAATGTTTACTACCCAAACAATTAAAACACAGTTTCTTACCTTTTACAAAATTAAATTTTTCCTGTAAAGAGAGGCATTTAAAATCATTACACTGATAAACCTTATGAGCATTACTTCTACAAAAAGTACAATTATTATCAGAGAAAGAGTGTGATGGTTGGTCAACTGATGAGAAGAAAGATGTTTTTGATTGAGACCTGTTATTAACCTTTTTATCATGATCTGAAACATTTAATTTTTCCTGAATATCACACTTTTTCTCGAGAAATTTAAAAAACTGTGAAAGGGTAGGTAAGGTCTTTGTCCCAATATCATATTCAAAGGCCCTATGTGTAGAAAAATCTAATTTTTGTAAAAATATTTCAATTAATAGTAAATCCCAATGCTCAATTGGTACGGACATATTTTTCAAAGCGAGCAGCGTCTGCTGAGCTAGAGTTAAAAATTCGCGTAACGCCTTTGAATTACTTTTAACTAGAGATGGAGCCTTTAACAATTTTTGAATGTGTAAGCTAATCACTCGCGATTTGTTTTCGTAACGATCTTTGAGAGTTTTTACAGCTATATCGAAATTTTCGTCGATAACTTCGATGTTGTCGATCAACTGGAGGGGTTCATTTCGCAGGAACGATTTAAGGTAAATAAATCGTTGCACATTATTGAGTTCTTCATTGTTCACTATTAGCGTCTCGAAGAGCTGGTAGAACGAGTTGAACTCAGAGAATGACCCGCAGAACGTTTGCATGGTGATCTCCGGAAGCCTAACCTTAGCAGTGGCCACAGTTGACTGAGTGCTATTTGATCTGAGAGGAGGGGGGCCCAACAATAACTCGTCCATCTTACGCTGTAGGCCCGCGAGAATAGAGAAATATTTTTGCTCAGTTGTTACCCTGTCTTCTGCTTCAGTACCGGCTTCATCAATCTCGTCTATCTGATCCATTATTTCTTCATATTTTAAAAAACAGGTTTTTAATTCTGTTTGCCGAAACTGAAATTGTAGCGCATCCTTTTCCGTACTAGCCTTTTGTGAGAGCCAGTTTTCGATCCTTGTAATTTTAGCCTTCAAAGGCGTCCTTTTTTTCTTGAGGTCTTCCATTTCTATCCCGAATTCGATTGAACACACGGCGAGAGAGAGCCTATCGATACGCGGCAAAATCTAAATTACACTGGAGAGTTTTTTGTCAATTAACAAGCGCGGCGAGAGAATAAGAGTCTAAGTTTCACAGAGAGATACAGCGTCTACGTTAAATGTCTACAAAAGTGTTTTTGACCGTAAAATGTCTTTGAGCAGAGTTTACCTTGGATCAGCAATAAAAGATCAACAATTAAAAAATGGAAAGAGCTCACCAAATTAGTCCAATTGATAAAGCAACAGGCGGCAGCTACTAACCACACACAATAACTTCACTTCCTTTTACTTAGAGTTTATCGCGACGCGAACTAACAAGTCTTGTAGAGGTATTACACACAAAAATGTCCGAAAAAGCGGCACAAACACGAAAACCAAACCAAAATCCGGCTCGAAGGACCATCAAATGGTGTGAGTTTTTATTCAATCTCACCCCACCGTGGCAAAAATGGTTTAATTATTACCTTTTGCCTAATTGGACATAGGTGAATATTTTAGGACCACACCCGTATGTCCCGTCCTTCGATATAAACAAAATAGTGAACTTTTAGGAGAACTGGTTCGAATAATTTGATTTGGTCTGGTTTTAAAGGTGCTAATTAATACGATAGAAAGGGTTGTGTATTAGCGATAAATAAGGGTATCCGGCGAACAAAACATTTATTAACAAAAAAAACAACGAATTTAACAAATAAGCGGCTTAACGATAAATGATATTCTTAATAGCGAACGAGAGAGAGTAAGAGTCTTTTTAATCTATTAATTATTGCGGAGAGAGTATTTTTACGGCGAAGAGAGACGCACAAGCGAACAAAGTGTTCAACTCGGAGAGCAGAAAGAGACTGCTGAAATTCTATTCAAATCTCTGCACTATTATCTTTGATAGTTTAGTTTACACCATTCGCCCTGAAAAGGGCCAAACACATGTTACACTTCTTTGGCAAAATTACCTGCTTTTACCCCGAAACTATAAAAAATGCAGATGTATATTTTATGAAACACACAACGCTACACTCAAGTTTTTCAGAGAATTAAATATTTTAAACACAATACAGATTGTCCCAACAGATTTACAGAGAGATATTTTTATAAAAGCAAATTAATGTAAATAACTGTTGTTTTCACAACACTCCTCTTCCTCATTCTTTTAGCCCCTGTCAGAGCGTGGTGACACTCTGAATATTGTTAGCTTGCTGTGTGCATTGACTTCGATCCTTTGCCCGATGGACGGCTTCGTGTAGGGATTTTCCACCAGAGTCGTCATCATCAGCATACATTAAGCACCAGGGAATGTTACAGGGAATTGTTAAACGACTTAAGCACTGAGCCTTGGTGCAATCCTACGTTCATATGTTTATCAGTCTCTCCCACACCTGTTCTAACACTAGTTGTTACTCCCTCATATAGTTCTCTCACAATCTTCAAATGTTCTCCAGGAAGCCTTTCTTTTTATATTTGTCCATCAGCTGACTTATAATGAAAATTGTATCGGTTGTTTATCTGCCTTGTATAAAGCCAAACTGATTTATTAGAGATTTCGGTCTTTTCACATATTCTTATATCAATTAGCCTCTCCCTATTTTCATAGTGTGACTAAGTAGTTTTATGGCCATTTATTCTGTACATTGTTGTATATCTTCCCTGATTTTGCAAACAGGTACTAACTTCTTCTTCTGTTTCTCCATTCGTGTGGCTTTTGTACAACTTCCATAATTCTTCCATAAATCTGTTATCCAATTTGTTCCCGTTTCTCCTAATGCTCTTCACACTTTCCAAGGAATATCATCTGGTCCGATTGGTTTACTTTTTTTTTGAAGTGCTTGAATCAATTCCTCATTTTTTATTTTGGTTAATTTTGCTGTTAACTGCCTACGTTCGCTCAACGATTTTCTAATATCCTTTAATAAATTATCAAAATACTTTTTCCACTCTTTTGACATCCTTCTAGTGAATTAGTATTTTATCGTTTTCAGCTCGGATACATCAGATGTTATATTTTATATAATATAGTTGTTCCATTTTATCTTTGCCCATGCGTCATAATTCATTTTCAAACAAATTAAATCGAAACCTAAATTTAAATGTACGTCGATGTGTATAGTATATTATATAGTATACAGTATACACAGTGTTGGATTTACTACTAGGCCGAAGAGGCCGCGGCCTAGGGCCGCAAGCAAAAGGGGGCCGCAGCGTTTTGTAAAAAAAACTTTTTTAGGAGGACGCATTTAGTCTGAGAGACTGAGACACTTTGATTCCTATGAAAAAGAGGAAAGGTTGTCTAAACATGAAACCTATATTCTTGAAATAAAAAGACGCCCGAAAAGAAAAGCTCTCCCTGGCGAAGACAAAGATGAACCCACTGAACCCCACTTTAATGGCAAAGAAGACTTAAAGATTAATACAGTCAATGTTGTACCTAATTGACAGGCTTTATTCAGAATTGAATGAAAGGTCCGTATACTCCATATACTCCTTCCTGTTATTTTATATTCTAAGGTAAATCCTATCAAAAACTCCAGAGAAGGAGTTGAAATCTCGACGTAACCAAATTCATCGCGATCCTGCAAATTTACTATCATCATCCGTGGTTTTTAAGATGCAACATAATTTATTCACTTGTAAAATAAACATTAAAGGTAATATTTTTGTTTTAGGACCGAAGTAGTTTTTTCGGTAACGGTAGTGCTTTCAGTGACTTGTATAATGTGTCCACAGGAAGATCGCAGGACAATATTCAAGACAGTTCTAGTAGACTAAGAGACAATAACGAAATTGATATTAAAAGAAGTGGTAAGTCGTTTATTTTCCTCTGAGTGTCGTTGTAGAACCAGGATTTATTAAATTTATACAATATTAGATAATATCTATAATATATATTATACCGGGTGTCCACTTATATTTTCCCCCATTTTAACTGCCTATAACTTCTAAACGGCTCAAGATAGAAATATACGGTTTTCTCTGAAATGTTTTAATTTCGTAGAAGTTTTGTTTGAATGGATTGCATTTTTTATATCGCTTTCAATTACGAAAAAAAATGGCGGATTTTTGAAAAAAACTTTGTTGACTTTTTTTAATGGAACACCCAGTATATTTTTTTGTAAATTGAAAGAACGATCATTCATATCCAGCGATATACAGTGATGAGCGCGCTAATAACCGGCAAAATAGCTCAAAAGATGGAAAACATAGGTAATAAATTGCGAAACAAAAAGAGATGAAACTAGTGGAGGTGGAAATAATCGTGATAAACGTATTAAATTAACATTACAAAACATAGTTTCCCACCTTTAGACGTCTGTGACAGGAGTATTTTATAAAATTATACTGTCACAGTGACAGTTATACTCCTCTGATACGTCTAAAGGTGGAAAACTATGTAATGTAATGTTAATTAATACGTTTATAACGATAATTTCCATCACCACTAGTTTCATCTCTTTTTGCTTCGCAATGTATCATGTTTTCCATCTTTTGAGCTGTTTTGCCGGTTATTAGCACGCTCATCACTGTATAAGGTTTTTTAAAATCGGTTGTCAAATGACTGAGTAATTAATTTTTAAAATGAGAGGTGCAACGTGTATAGTACAACAACTATATCATAACTAAGCAAATTGGTATTATGTTATGTGATTTCCACATTGCATCACTCATTTTAAAAATTAATTGTTCAGTCATTGGACAACTGATTTTAAAAAGCTTTATATCGCTGGATAGATAAATGACAGTTCTTTCAATTTACAAAAAAATATTATGGGTGTTTCAATAAAAAAATTCAACAACGTTTTTTTCAAAAATCCGCCATTTTTTATTTAAAAGCGATGTAAAAAATTCAATTCATTCAAACAAAACTTTTACTAAAATAAAACAGTTCAGCGAAAACCGCATATTTCTTTCTTCTGTCGTTTAGAAGTTATAGGCAGTTAAAATGGGGGAAAATATAAGTGGACACCCGGTATAACATAGGTATATACGCTAGGTATATAGCTTGTTAAAATGTAATACATAAATACTATTGCATTGCAGATTTAACCTGTATACATAATAATTTTTCATCTTAAAATTGCAGGTTACGTCACAATTTAAAAATAATATCCATTTCAGATTCATGGTTCAACATGAAAAAAGAATCTCAAATAAAGGATGTCAAAATTGTTCAATTACTTGTTTATTACAATGTTAAGAAAGTTGTTATAATCTAAGATTTTTTACACAAAATAAAAACTATTAACAAAAACATAAAAATTATAAATAAACTAAAAAACAAGCAATTGTTGAAAAGCACTCAATTATGTATTTATAAACTTACTATATATTTGTACATATAAGATAGGATAAAAAATATAAAATTGGACGATAAGATAATAACAGACTAATGTTGATTTAAACTGTGTTACAGGAGCCATTAGGTGTCAAAAATGTGAATGTATACCTACTTATATGTTTTTATTTTTATATTTTAATCGATCAAATTATGTTATAAATTTGATAATTAAAGATTGTATAAATTTTTTATTGATCTCAAAAAATTGTAAAATATGGCAAAATCGCGAACCGTTTATTTATTTAACAGCATCAAAGAAACGGACTTAATTTGCATAAAAATTCAACAATTGCATACGAACTTCACTTTTAAGATGCATTTTGATATTTGACAACAAGATACTCTTATCAAAAGATATCGATATTTTACCGTCGAGTTGATACAAATTTTATTTAAAAAGTTGATTTGGTGCGCGTAACTGACATTCAAAATCGCCGGTCGCTTTATGCGTTGTGTCTGAGAGAACGGCTCATTCTACACAAAAAGTGCTATACTAATATACTAATACAGATTATTGGTTAAAGTTATCTCAGCTACATTTCTTGTTTGAATCGTTTTTTCTACGGCGATCAGATAAATCGATGTTTTCCGTCCCGACCCCCTTCGAGAGGGAGGTTTTGGAGGGAAGCAAAGTGGTATGATTAGCATACTTTTCTGCATCTTTTTTGGGGTATACAATAATTTTTTCTATTAGTAGTTTGATAACAAAATTGATACAATAGACAACTTGCATAAAATTTTAAATTCGGAAAAAATAAATCACAACAGAACATAATTTAAAATATATATCAAAGAAAAATAAGTTGTTTTTGTCTGTCGTTTGGCTCCTAAATACGATTCTAAATTCAAATTATTAGGGGAGTAGCAATTAGAACGAAAACATTCATTGTTTCGGAAAAAATCAAACAAGCTTATATTTTTTTAAAACTTTTTTTGTTAGTTTATATACACCTTAAAGTAAAAAGTTATACTCGCAGATTTGGCCGCTAATTGTTTATTAACTGTTTAAACAATAACAATTGTTTTGTATAAATAATTTTAAAAATATCGTTGAATTTACCATTTTCCTTTGATCAGATAAGTTTCTATTTTGTTTTTGATTATGCTGAATCCGAATATGGCATTACAATGTGAAAATTCTTATACAGAAGCTCTTATACAGTATGTCTGCGTAGCTAGGAACCACATGGAAAACTTTTTTATTATCAATTTTACGAAGAAAAGTTTTTCTTCATAAAAAGCTCTGGATGCTCAAAAATCTAAAACTTAACCATCAGATATCAAATTTTATCAATTTTATTCGAGTTAGATATGTCAAAAATATGAATGCTATAATGAAAAGTTGTTTGAAATTAAAAACTATGTTTTAATATATAATTACCTCACTCTAATCGAAAAAAAATTTCAATTATTTCTCAAATTACGGATATACGTATCATCATTTTATTACAATTATGATAACTATTTTATTATCAACTTTACTAAAAAAAGTTATTCTTCATGAAATGCTTTACCAGGTCTAAAATCTAAGATAAAACCATCAGATATCCAACTTTTTAAACTTTATACGAGGTATGTAAAAAATATGAATTTTTCTAAGTGCCTTTATTTTTCACAATATTTTAACTAGACGGGTGTAATTTAATACTGAAACATATTTTTAATTCCAAACAACTTTTCTTAATAACAATTTTCGATATTGTGAAATATAAAGGTACTTTACTCTTGAGTGAAATTCATATTTTTTGACAAACCTCGTATAAAATTATAAAATTTAATATTTGATGGCTGCATCTTATATTACATACAATGCAGAGAATTTATAAACAATAACTTTTCAATAACTATCAATAGGTTCCAAATTACGCAGACATACTGTATAAGAGCTAAAAAAATATATTTTTTCTACGAGCGTGCAAAAATGTCTACTTTCGCGCACGCGTTTTAGTTTAGAAAGTTTCACTTTTCCGCACGCGTTTTACTTTTCCGCACGCGTTTTACTTTTCCGCACGCGTGTAGATATTTTAATATGGCCTTAAAATAATTATAATACAGGCAATAAACTAATATTTAGTTATTATTTACTATTTTATTTCAAATGTATCTTATTGTGTTCCTATTTTAATGAAATTAACGCCACAATTCGATGAAATAAAATTATTTTGGCATAATATTCGAAAGTCAAATCGGTAGAAAGTCAAATAACAGTCGTTTTGAATCATCGTCATGGAAACCAAGATCGTCGTGATGCTAACTAATTATATTGAAAGTGTGGTTTCGACAATCAAGTCATTTTTTAAAGACTCGTAGAAAAAATATTGTTCCTAACTCTTGCAGAAAGTCTCTTTTCCGCACTCGACTGCTTGCGGTCCGCACTCCGCAACTGCAGTCGCGTGCGGAAAAGTATGACTTTCTGCACTTGTTAGGAAAATAACTATTGTTGAACATTTATTATTGTTGAAGCTTATTAATACATGTATTTTAGGTAAGTTTTACAGAAAAAAGGTTGATCACTTTGTATAAAAATTTTTTTAGCTGATAATTTTCGGTTTTTGCATTACATTTGTGTTATCTTTCTTAATTTTCTCAAAAAGAAATAGTTTATTTCACTTCTTAAAAAAATCATTTGGTGCATTTTAAAGACTACATCCTAAGCTTAAAAAAGCACCTATAAACTTGTAATAAATTTGTTCAAACTTGAGTAATATCGTCTAAAAGTGGTAGTAATTCTGTAAATCTACGAAGTTTTCAAAAATTACATTTTTTGAGACGTCATATATCATTTGAATTAAATTTTTGAGATTTTGTTTAAATGAAACATCGTTTATAAAGATATTTGAAAGGTAAGTTGTACAAAATTGAGAGTTTTATAAGAAAAACTGTATTAGTTACACATTTTTAAATCATTTTTAAACAAAATACATGTAAGTCTCAATTTTCGCCCACACCGTACTTATGTCCAGATATTTTATTTCTTTTTATTATAACCGTAAGATAGCTTAATAATTCTTCTTTCGTGTTCAGTCTTTAAAATTTCATTTCATCCATTAGTTAAAGAATTACATTAAAATACCTCAACCGTGCACTTCGCCGAACGCTAGTTTAGAGTGCGACAATGTTTGTGAGAAGGGTGACTTTAGCGTTATAAATAAAAAATTATAGAAGCTACAGATTTAATTTTAGAAAAATCTTTTTACTAGGTTCTTTTGTAAAATTTTCTGAATTTTTCAATGGTCAAGTGAGTTTTTTTTTCTAAAATTTATATTTTCGGAGTTATTTAAAACAACACTGAATTTCGCAGTTCATTTGTTTAATAAAAAAATGAAGCACCCACTTCTCGAGTAGAACTTTTTGATATGTTGTTTATTAAACATTTTTTAATGAAATTACAAAAAGTTCTATCTTGTTTGATTTTTTTCGAAGTGAAAATCTATATGCACTCCACAGCCAGCCCATGACGTCGAGACGTCCTATGATTATGTTTACACTCCGCACCAACAAATAGTCCATTCTTTCACGGTTTTTGCTCTAAATTTTAAAGAACCGCTTGGATTGACATGAAATTTGGCATACGTATAGCTTACATGTCAAAGAAAAAAAGTGATATTGTGCCGATGTGTGCTTTTGCCCTGGGGGTGACTTTCACCCCCTCTTGGGGGTGAAAAAATATATGTCCAAAATAAGTCCGGAAATGGGTAAACTGACTAATTTTAAGTAACTTTTGTTCTATAGAGCTTTTTCGCCAAGTCAACACTTTTCGAGATATTTGCGAGTGAATATGTTCATTTTTTAACAAAATAACCACATTTTTAGACGGTTTTTCGCAAACAACTCAAAAAGTAAGTATTTTGTGAAAAAAAAAACGTTCTTAGCAAAAATATAGCCTATAAAAAAGTAAAAAAAATGGAGTACGCGCTGGGTCTCTGGATTTCGTAGAACCAGAGTTATAGCCAATGAAAAATAGATTCATATTTCGACGTAAAATATTCAAAAAATTAAGCACTTTTTGGGAAAAACCCATTATAACTTTTTTAAAGTGTTTAAAAAAAGCTTTATTTCTGTTTTTACAAAAAGTTTCTAGCTTTAAATTTAAGCAAGTTACGCTCAAAATAAAGTTGGTCCCTTTTGTTTTTGCAAAAAAAAAATCGGGAAGACCACCCCCTAATTAGCAACTTAAATGAAATTAATCGTTACCGCTCCACAAATTATTTTACTTATTTTGTGTTTATATGATCTGTAAGTTTCATCGATTTAAAGTGCTTATTTTTGAAAAAATTTGGTTTCAAAGTAAAATTTTTAAAAATTTAAATTTTGAAAAAGATGATTTTTTTCAAAATAACTTAAAACTTGTTAGAGATACCAAAAATCTCGAAAAACAAAAGAGTCAGATTTGCTTTTCTGAATATCATGTATTTTTTTGTTTTTCTGTTAGACAAAAATTTATTGAGGTTTGGTGTTTCTAAATTTGCATACATTCGTGATCAGTGACTCGTTCAACCCGTTTTAAATACAGCACTTTCAATAATAAGGACTTTGAACCGATGAAACTTACAGATCATATAAACAATATATACACGAGTCAAGAAATTTGTGAAGTCGTAACGATTAAGTTCATTTAAGATACTAATTCTCGGTGATTTTCTCGATTTTTTTACCAAAACCAAAAGGGACTAACTTTGTTTTGAGCGTAACTTGTTTAATTTTGATACTAGAATTTTTTTCTATAAAACAAAAATGAAGCTTTTATTAAACACTTTAAATAAGTTGTAATGAGTTTTCCCCGAAATGTGCTTCATTTTTGGTTATTTCACGTTAAAATATTCTATTTGGAATTTGACGAATATGAACCTATATTTCATTAGCTATAACTCTGCTTGTACTAGGTATAGAGCCGTGATATATACACCATTCTTTTAATTTTTTTACAGGCTATATTTTTACTAAGAATGTTTTTTCGACAAAATGCTTACTATTTGAGTTATTTGCGAAAAACCGTCTAAAAGCGTGGTTATTTTGTTGAAAAAATGAACATATTCACTGCCAAATAACTCGAAAAGTATTGACTTAGTGAAAAAACTCTATAGAACAAAAGTTACTTAAAATTAGCCAGTTTATCGATTTCCTGACTTTCTTTGGACGAATATTTTTTCACCCCCAAGAGGGGGTGAAAACCACCCCCAGGGCAAAAGCACATATCGGCACAATATCACTTTTTTTCTTTGACTTGTTAGCTAGGTGTATGCCAAATTTCATGTTAATCCAAGCGGTTCTTTAAAATTTAGAGGTTTTGCAATATTTTACCGTTAATGAATGGATTAAAAGTAAACAAAATTGTATATAATTTTAAATCAGACATTATAAACGTCAGTAGAAAATACAATGATGTGACGTCACAAGTGTTTTTGATCGATTAAAATGATTTAAATACATAGAAGATTTTAAATTTGTACTTCTAAGTTATTATAAGGTTTTAAGGCGTGAAATTTTGGAAATCTTATTTTTAAACGAAACTGAACACTATTAATTATGTAAAAAAATAAAAATGTGCAAGTTCCCCATTAGACGGAGAGCTAGAGCCGAAAAATCATCGTCATAAGTAATATGGAGTTTTTCCTGTGCAATGTGTCCATTGTATATTGACAATTATGACCCCTTTCAGGCTGACACCTAAGTGGATACCAGTCAAAATCGGTGACTAGTTAGAGCATACATCAAGAAATAAAACTGATTTGGTGCCAACTTGCACTTTTACTCTGCTGGTGAATACCACCCCTTCTCGCGGGTGAAAACAATTTTATTAAAAATAACCCCACAAATCGATAGAGGGACAAATTTTAAGTAAAATTTGTTATATCATGTTATTAAAATAAATCAATACTTTTTGAGTTATTAAAAATCAAAAATTTGTCTATTTAAGTGAAGTTACGGATGATAAAAAGAACATATTAATTAATTGTATGTTAGGAAAATCTTACTTTTATATTATTTCGATATTTAATTTAATTCTTTCTATCAATATAAACTGAATATGTCCAGAAACTGGGGGTGTCCCATAATGGGTACATTCGACATATTCTAATACACTTTTGCTAAATTTATAATATCTAAATAATATAAAAATAATATTTTAGTAACATACAATTAATAATTATTAGTCTGGGCTGATTATCGGAGAATAGGCCATTTTTTGGAAAAGTAATTTACCAGCAATTTTATTGCTGGAATCGAATTATAAGATCCTATATAATAATAATGTAGGTATGCAAAGTCCTTAGATAGTGTGTTACTTTTTTTATAAACAAAATGGCGCCCGAAAATCGTGCTTTTTTCAATTATTGCTCTAGAACTCCGAAGATTTTAACTTTACAACAAAAATAATCAAATAAAAATTCACCGTCATTAAATTCTGCATAGAGACGTGTTTTTCCCGATCTGCTCCGACGAAAATTTTCCTCGGAAGATGCGGGTTTTCCCAACAAAATCTTTAATTTTCAAATAAAGTTTTAGATAAGTAATTATTTACCAATAATTAAATAATTTGGTGACTTAAAAGCCTTCTTGGTTTAGATTATAGTTCCAGAAGCTAGTGAAAATTAAACGAATATTTTAGCAACAATTCAATTGTTAATTAATAATTTACGGTCGCAATTATAACCAAATTAATTATGATACACTGATCAAACTTTGAAATCTTATAAAGATGATATGCCTATTTAACATTTTGTTGACAAAATATAAATTTTTTATTTTTTTGCATGATCTTTAAATGTTTTAAAAAAAATAGTTATAAACAAATTAACGTTTCTCAGAAAGTTTTTACTATATTATAATTTTAAAAAATAGCTAAAATGCGCATTTTAAATATCTTGAAAATGAAAGCTTTAAAACTTTTTTGCAATCATTTGCAAAAAAGTTATGAAACAGCAAACTAAACATACGATTACTACGGTGTTAATAATTTTTTTTAATTCTTTCAAAGCGTAGAAGTGAGTTTAAAGTACAAGCTAATTATTTATAAAACAATATCGATTATCAGCTTAATGGTTATATTTTAATTAAATATTATAAATATATTTTTTTGTAATTTACACGCGCGAAAGTAGAATAACTAAATACCCGCCCACATACACAACTCGCGCGAGTTTAAGCGTGTCAGTCGTTTCTAGTGAACATTTTATCTCCGGCTCTGTATCAAGCCTACTTTCGCGCTAAAAATTACAAAAAAAAGTATTTTTAATCTTTGATTGAAATATAACCATTGCACTAATTTTTGACATTCTTTGTGAGTAATTAGATTGTACCATAGACTCACTTTTAAGCTTTGAAACAATTAAAACAAATTATAAACAATGGAGAAATCGTATATTTATTTTGCTGTTTCTTAACTTTTTTGCAAATGGTTGGAAATTTTTTTTAAAGCATTCATTTTCAAGACCTATGAAATACGCATTTTAAGTATTTTTTAAAATTAGAATATAATAAACAATTTCTAAGAAATGTTAATTTGTTTATAACAATTTTTTTTAAACATTTAAAGATTATGCAAAAAAATGAAAAATTTATATTTTGTCGACAAAATATTAAATAGGCATCACACCTTTATAATCTTTCTAAGTTTGATCAATGCCTCATGATTATTTTGGTTGTTATTGCGACTGTAAATTGTTAATTAACAATTGAATTGTTGCTAAAATATTCGTTTCATTTTAACCGGCTTCTGAATTTATAATCTATACCAAGAAAGCTTTTATTTCACCAAGCTATATAATTATTCATAAATAATTACTGGCCCAAAAAATTTATTTGAAAATTCGAGATTTTGTTGGGAAAACCCACATTTTCCGAAGAAAATTTTCGTCGGAGCAAATGAGGAAAAACATGCCTCTATGTAGAATTAAATTGGGGTGAATTTTTATTTGAGTATTTTTGGTGTAAAGTTAAAATCTTCGGAGTTATAGAGCAATAATTGAAAAAAATACGATTTGTCGGCGCCATTTTGTTTATAAAAAAAGTAGCACACTATCTGTGGACTTTGCATACCTATATTAATAATATATAGGATCTTATAATTCGATTAAAGCAATAAAATTGCTGGTAAATAACCTTTCTTTGTACTTTACTAATTAGACCAACGTATTATGACTATTTTTTTTTCAAAATTTAAAGATTATGCAAAAAAAAATAAAAATTTAATTTTGTCCATAAAATATTAAACAAGCGTCTCATCTTTATAATCTTTATAAGTTTGATCAATTTATCATGATTATTTTGGTTATTATTGCGATCGTAAATTGTTAATTAACAATTGAATTATTGCTAAAATATTCGTTTAATTTTCACCAGCTTCTGGAATTACAATTTATACCAAGAAATCTTTGATGTCACTAAGTTATTTAATTATTGATTATTAATTACTTACCTAAAACTTTATTTGAAAATTATAGTTTTTGTTAGGAAAACCCGCATTTTCCGAGGAAAATTTTCGTCGGAGCAAATCGTGAAAAACATATCTCTATGCATAATTTAATTACGGTGAATTTTTATTTGAGTGTTTTTGTTGTAAAGTTAAAATCTTCGGAGTTATAGAGCAATAATTGAAAAAAATACGATTTGTCGGCGCCATTTTGTTTATAAAAAAAGTAGCACACTATCTGCGGACTTTGCATACCTATATTATTAATATATAGGATCTTATAATTCGATTCCAGCAATAAAATTGCTGGTAAATAACTTTTCCATGAATTTTGCTAATTAGCCCAGAGTATAATATGTTCTTTTTATCATCCGTAACTTCACGCATGTGCTCTTAAACAGACAAATCTTTGATCTTTAATAACTCAAAAAGTATTGATTTATTTTAATAACATGATACACACCCCCAGGGTAAAAGTGCAGGTTGGCACCAAATCATTTTTATTTCTTGGGGTATGCTCTAATTAGTCACCAATTTTCATGCAAATCGATGGAGGTTTAACAAAATAGGAGGTGAAAAGCTTTAAAGACTACACTAACTTTCCCCTTTCATCCCTTATTGCTACTTCCTGTATCCACTGAGGTGTCAGCCTGAAAGGGGTCTCAAACTCCATATTACTTATGACGATGATTTTTCGGCTCTAGCTCTTAGACCATATTCTTTCTATTAGTAGTTTGATAACACGATATTTGCATTACATCACTACTAAAGTAGTGTAAATTATTTTTAATGTAGCACAAAATTAATTTCGTGATTTCCAAATTATTTTCTTGTGAATGAAGGGAAGTAACAAATGAGAAAAAGTCCTTAGTGATTTGAGCAGGAAAAGGCTAATGGTACCTTTACATGTCTCGTATTGAAAAACGTTAATGGTTTTCCCTAAGAAATTAAATTACTAATGTGTCGGTGTTTTATTCATGTGCTAATTGAATAAGGCCACTTGTTGAGATAAAATCTGAATAACTTTTTTTAACAATACAAATGAGATTTCGTGTAAGGAAGTGACAAATGTTTTATATAATTAATTATATAGGTAGTAATTTATATTTGTGGAAAAAACACTAAGCCAACCATAAATACGGTGCACTACTAACTACATTTTTAAAACATAATCAAATCCAGTGGGAGACGAAAGTAGACCAATGTGTATGGGTTATTATGTTCGAGTAGGGATACTTCATGTTTCCGGATAGTTATCCAGTTTCATCGGCTATATATCCAATGGCATACATGCGAGCCGTGCGCATATTGTTGGAGGCACTATGTGGCTGTATATAGCATGTATGCTATCCACACGTAAAGTGTTAAGTCGTTTCAATTTTACAATTTTTTAATGTAAATTTCATATTAAATCCGACCATTGTTTGGTTCTGGGGCTATTTAGTAGGTAAAATGAGTTCACTGAGGGTGGACTGATAGGTCCGAAAACGTTCTGAACATTTATGTAATTTATTTGGATTTTTTTAAAATTTTATACTTAATTAAAATTATACCTATTACAAAAAGAGTTTTTACTTTGACGTTAAAAGTTTTTCAACTAGGTATATGGTATACAGATAACTCACGGAAATTAACTCGTTTTGATAATCAAATCCCTCGAAAACTGTCGATTTTTAATCCTTTTAGACTCTGTTTTCCATAGATGTTCTTAGGTTTTATTTTACTCTTTTCTATTTAACTATTTACTACACAGGGTGTCCGAAAACTCTCCTGAACAACGAAGACCGGAGATTCCTCAGATAATTTTAGACAATTTAACCCAATTCACCTAGTCCAAAAATGCTTACTAAGGGAGCTAGAGCTTTTTAAAGATGGCGTCTTGTAATTAGTTTTTTTTAATCACCTCCAGAACGCTTCTATTTAGAAAAACGAAAACTGGTACGTCTATTTTTCTTCCAGATACAAAAATTCAATTAATTGATCATTTCTAGTACCGGTTATAGTCGTCCGTTTTGGATAGGGCAACGGATATTTTATCTGATAACTTTTTGTCTTTAACTTTTAAGCATTTTTGACACTAGATTATTAAATTGTGAGCTATTCTAGTACTAAAAGATACTCTTGCTTTAAGTCGGTAGAATACACCGTTTTCTAGAAAAATCGATATGAAAATTTTTTGTTTTTTGAATTTGGAAAAAATTTAAAAAAAACGAAATCTAGTACGTTTATTCATCTTCCAGAGATAAACTGATTTAAAATCAATTGGAAAATCCCAGTAGCTGGCTGTATCTTCTTCTTCTTATGCAATCCACTAATGGATGTTCGCGATCACGTTTGACCATTTTTCTCTATCCCTTGCAGTATGTATTAGGTCTCCTATGTTTTTTAGTCCTGTCCATTGTTTGACATTACGGAGCCATGACATTTTCTTCCTGCCCACTCCCCTTCTTCCTTCGATCTTTCCTTCAATTAAGGTTTGCAGAAACTGATATCTTTCATTTCTAATTATGTGTCCCAGGTATGCCGTTTTTCTCTGTTTAATTGTGCACATCAGTTGTCGTTCTGTACCAATTCTTCTCAGGATTTCTTCATTTGTTATTCTTGCGGTCCAGGGAACTTTAAGGATTCGTCGATAGATCCACATCTCAAATGCCTCTAGCTTATTCATTGTGTTTATTTTTAAAGTCCATCCTTCCATGCCATATAGGAGCACCGACCATATATAGCATTTTGTGAATCTTAATCTTAGGTTTAGGTCAAAGTCAGAGTTCGTAAAGACGTTTCTGAATTTCATGAATGCACTTCTGGCTCTTTCTATCCGACATTTAATTTCCATATCCGAAATCCAGTCTTCACATAGCCAGGTTTCCAGGTACTTAAACTTTCTTACGCGCTCTACATCTTGGTTGTTATATGCTAGTCTTGCATTTTGATGTTGACATAATTGACGGCTGATTATAAGGAACTTTGTCTTTTTTATGTTGATGCTAAGTCCCATGTTCTCGCTATGCTCTCCAATTTTATTAAGAAGGTTTTGGAGGTCTTCTATATTGTCTGCTATTAAGACCGAATCATCCGCATATCGTATATTATTGACCCAGGTACCATTCACTTTGATGCCGCTTTCGCATTCCTCAAGAGCTTCCTGGAAGATACTTTCTGAATATAGATTGAACAGTAGTGGGGAGAGAATGCATCCCTGTCTTACACCTCTGAGAATTTTTTGAGCTTGCGTTGTTTCATTGTCCACCTTGACGACAGCTGTTTGATTCCAGTAAAGAGCCTCTATGCAACGAATGTCTTTTTGATGTCGAGTTGTTTCAGTATATGTACGAGTTTATGATGTACTCGATCGAAGGCTTTTTCATAATCTATAAAGCAGATCATTACATCTTTCCTTTGACCGTAGCAGTTCTGAGCTAGCACTTGGGTTGCAACTAGTGCTTCCCTGGTACCCAGGCCTTTTCGAAATCCAAATTGTGAGCAACCAATAACCTTATCGCATTTTGTGGAGATTCTGTAGTGAAGAACTTTGAGGAATATTTTTAAAGAATGGCTCATCAGACTTATCAGTCGGTGCTCTTGACACTTTGTTGCGTTGTTCTTTTTTGGCAAAGGGATAAAGGTAGATACAAGCCATTGGACAGGGAATTTTCCTTTTTTATAGATTTGGTTGAAAAATCTTTGGAGTATCGTAATTCTGGCTGTATACCATAATTAAAAATCATACAGAACAAGTAAAAACTTGGTTTGTACAATGGTATAAAAAGTTTATTGAAAAACTATTAAAAAGTCATCCAAAAGGATTTGCAAAACGTTTTCGATCTAGATCAGATCATCTTCAGTGCCTAGAACGAAGTATTTCCACGTTAGAATGAATGCAAAAGGTTAAATTATGACTAGTTAAAGAAAAATGTGGATAACCTTTTGCATTCATTCTAACGTGGAAATACTTCGTTCTAGGCACTGAAGATGATCTGATCTAGATCGAAAACGTTTTGCGAATCCTTTTGGATGACTTTTTAATAGTTTTTCAATAAACTTTTTATACCATTGTACAAACAAAGTTTTTACTTGTTCTGTATGATAAATTGATTTCCTCAATTGCGAATTTCTAGTACCGGTCATATGCGTCCGTTTTGGGTAGGTCAACGGTTATTTTATCGCATAATTTTTTGTCTATAATTTTTAAGCATTTTTGACAGTTGATTATTAAATTATGAGGTATTCTAGTAATAAAAGTTACTCTTGAGTTAAGTCTGTAAAATACACCGTTTTTTTATTTTCAATTTTTTTTCAAATTATTAGAATGAAAAATTTTCAAATCGATATTTTTTAGAAAACGGTGCATGCTACCGACTTAACCTTTAGCAAGAGTACCTTTTACTACTAGAATACCATGTGTATAATACCACTAATCCAGTATCAAACATGCTTAAAAGTTAAAGACAAAAAAGTTATTATTTATCCCTTTAAGATAAAAAGGCGCATCAGTTTTCGTTTTTCTAAACAGAAGGTTCTGAACAAATTAAAAAAAAACTAATTGCAAGGCGCCATCTTCAAAGAGCTCTAGCTCTGTTAGGAGGCATTTTCGGACCATGTAAATTGGGGTAAATTGTCTTCAAATAATCTGAGGAGTCTCCGGTATGCGTTTGTCGAACACCCTGTATAGTTTTAAACAGGATGATTCATTAAGAATGTCTAATCTCTGAGCTGTAGATTCCAAACTTCAAAATATGATGATTCTGCATTCTGCCCTACATGCCTTATACAAATAATGCTAGTTTCCGAGATAACGGGTGTTTTAAGTTTAAATATGGATTTTAATGTTAGCAACAATTTTGTATTTTTCTCAATTTCTATTTAAAAATTGAAAATTTTTAGCATTGCTAATAGAGGGCGCTAGTTACACTTAATTCTGTTTGGTAAATCATGAAAAATATGAAGAAGTGTTAAATTATATTTAAATAGTTAGGTACTCTTGATTCATATAATTCGATCGCTTATCAACTCGGATTATTGCTTCTAAAAAATCCAATGAATTTTAATTTTACAATACAAATTTTTATTCTTTAAATATATGTATGCAAAAATAACAAATTAAAGTAATTAAAGTAAGAAAAAAGAAAACCAAACAGTTTAAAGTATCTGTCCAAAACGTCCGCCATTTATTTCAACACACTTTATGATCAAGTTCTCGAAGATTTCTTAATATCAAATAAGCCTTGTCTATTATTATTCTGAGTGGCAATTCTAAAAGAGAATTATATTTTTGTAAACTAATACCCTCATTTGCGATCAAATTGAAAAGTTAGGACCTCTTGGTGGCCAAGCAAAATGATCGTGTAAATCTTCTTTACGTTCAAAATATGTCGAAAAGTGAATAGACTGACTAGACTAATTCTAAGCAACTTTTGTTCTATACAGTTTTTTCAATACTTTGCGAGTGAATATGTTCATTTTTTAACAAAAAAAAAACACGTTTTTAGACGGTTTTTCGCAAGTAATTCAAAAAGTAAGTATTTTATCGAAAAAAATATTCTTGGAAAATATAGTTTATAAAAACATGAAAAAATGGTGTATGCGTGAAGTCCGTAGACTCAGTAAAAGCAGAGTAATAGCCAATGGGAAAGTAGGTGATTATTCGTCAAATTCCAAATCGAATGTTTCAACATGAAATAACCAAAAAATTAAGCACTTTTTGGAGAAAACTCATCACAAGTTTTTTTAAGTGTTTAAAAAAAGCTTTATTTTTATATTTTTTTAAGTTTCGAGCATGAAAAGAAGGCACGTTGAATGTAATTAGGGGGTGAAAATCACCCCCTAATTAGCATCCCAAATGAAACCAATCGTTACCGCTTCACAAGTTACTTTACATATGTATTGTTTATATGATCTGTAAGTTCAAAGTGCTTAGGATGCTAAGTAACAGATGATGCTAATTAGGGGGCCATTTTTACTATTTTTTTTTAACAAAAAAAGGGACCAATTTTATTTTTAGCGTAACTTTCCTACTTTTGATTCTATAAACTTTTTTAAAAACAAAAATAAAGGTTTTCAACAATTTAACTAGTTTTGATGGGAAATAAGCCACAATTTTACTAAAAAAATGATTTTATTAACGTTTAGACGCCCAAATCGGGTGTCGTTATCAAAATACAAAAACATTAATATTTTTTGTATTTTGACAACGACACGCGATTTGGGCGTCTTATATATAATATAATGTTCTTGAACTCCTAAGTGGAGCATAGAGCTTCAGTGAAAACGCGCCATCGGGTTCTATTTTGCGCTAGGGCCTTCACCTCATTCCAAGACTTTCCTTGACTTCTTATCTCGTCCATGATGGATCTTCTCCAAATTTGTGCTGGGCGACCTCTTTTTCTCTTTCCTTGGGAAACAGTATTTTGCAATACTGGAACTATCTTTTCGGAGTGTGTGACCTATCCACCCCCACTTTCTGTATTTGATTTCATTTTCTACCCTCTTTTGTTGGGTCAGGTGTAGCAGATCTTCGTTTCTGATGGTGTTTGGCCAGAAAATACGAACAATTCTTCGTAGACATTTGTTAACAAAGACCTGCAATTTGTCTGTAAGGTATTTTGTCACTTTCCAGGTTTCACATCCATAGAGTAGAACAGACATAACATTTGACTGGAATATTCGGATCTTTGTCCTTGTAGTATATTCTCCAGACCTCCAAACAGGGTTAAGAATGCTGAAAGCTTGTTGAGCTTTTCGTATCCTCATACGAATATCGTCTTCTGTACCTCCGCTTTCTGTTATGACACTTCCAAGGTACGTGAAGTTCTCCACATTTTCAATCTGCTTGTTGTCGATATTAAATAGCGTGTTGTTCCTTGCATTTATTCTCATCGACTTGGTTTTACCAATATTGATTTTTAAACCTATTTTATTGGCCTCAGTGGATAGTGTTTCCAATTGGTCGGCCACATCCTGGAACCTTTGTCCTAACAGGCAGATATCGTCGGCGTATTCCAGATCACTTAGGCGTGTGGTTAACGTCCATTGTATCCCTTTTGTGTCGAAGTCTAGTTTGGAGAGAACATAGTCCAGAGCTATGTTAAACAGAAACGGAGAAAGCACACATCCCTGTCTGACTCCAGTAAGTACGTCAAATTCGTCACTGTTGACCCCATTGTGTGTCACGCTGCACGTCGCCTCAGTGTACAGTGACTTTATAATGGAAATTATTTTATGAGGAATGTTTCTTAGCTCTAAAATTTTCCATAGAGCAGCATGAGACAGGCTGTCAAAGGCACGTTCGAAATCGACAAAGACCATGTATAGAGGTGTGTTCCATTCAACCGATTGTTCCATTATTACCCTCACTGTATTAATGTGATCTATGCAGGAAGATTCTGGTCTAAAACCTGCTTGATTCGCTCGAAATTCAACCTTGTTTGTTAATCTCTTATGTATGATGATCGTAAAAATTTTATTTATGACGGTAAGCAAGGTTATTCCTCTCCAATTTTTGCACAGTGTGAGGTTGCCCTTTTTTGGAAGCTTAATAATATTACCTTTTTTCCAGCCCGCTGGAATGCGGTTTGTTTCCCACACCTCTCGGATTATGGGGAGCAAAAGTTCAGCGGTTAGATGCGGGTCAGTCTTAAGTAGTTCGGCAGCAATGTTATCGATTCCCGGGGACCTGTTATTTCTCAGAGATTTGATAGCTGTTATTATCTCCATTTTGGAAGGGGACTCGCAAGATATATGCAAGTCTACATTCTGCGGGTTTTCGACAATTTCATCCGCGTTATCCCTGGGCGTGCCTAGCATCTCCTGAAAGTGCTCTTTCCATCTCTCTACTTGATCATCCGTTGTAGTAAGTAATTCACCTGTCTTGGATCTTACAATGTTCGAACAGTTGGGCCCATTTTTTGTTAATCGTCTGGTAATTTGGTACAGCTCTCTAGTCCTGTTGTGTTGTGCAGCTGTTTCTGCTTGTTTTGCCAGTTCTTCAGCCCACCTTCTTTTGTCTCTTCTTGCATTCCTTTTAAGTGCTTTATTTAGTGTTTCATATTCTTGTTGTCGGTTCGTTCTTCCTTCTACAGTTCTTGCTTGCAAGATATCTTTTTTTCGTTGTTTTCTTTCCTCGATAAGATTCCAAGTTTCATCTGATATCCATTCCTTTCTATCTTTCTCTTTTTTACCCAGTTTGTCTTCAGCTATTTCTGTCAGAACATTTGCCAAATCTTCCCAGCTATTTACTTCACGTTCTCTTGTTTTTACTTGAAGCTCCTCCCTAAACATGTGTTTTCCTGGAAGAGTTTTTAATTTGTTCAGGTTATATGTGGGTCTGTTGGTGTTTCTTGTGATTTTGTTTTTGTTTTT
This sequence comes from Diabrotica virgifera virgifera, assembly GCF_917563875.1. Classification (NCBI taxonomy): domain Eukaryota; kingdom Metazoa; phylum Arthropoda; class Insecta; order Coleoptera; family Chrysomelidae; genus Diabrotica; species Diabrotica virgifera. The sequence goes on along the minus strand of NC_065445.1, from coordinate 64,141,210 downwards.
TGCCATCTTGATTTTAATGGTACCAATTAACAGATGGTGGTCACTTGCGATGTCTGCTCCTCTTTTATTTCGTACATCAAGAAGAGATGATCTCCATCTTTTTGATATGGCGATGTGATCTATTTGGTTTTCTCTGGTATGACCAGGGGCAGTCCATGTTACCTTGTGAATATTTTTATGTGGGAAGATGGTTCCACCAATAACTAAACGGTGATTGGAGCAAAAGTTTGTAAAGCGCTCTCCATTTTCATTCATCACTCCCAGGCCATGTTTGCCCATTACGGTTTCTAAATTAATATTATCTTCTCCAACTTTGGCGTTCATATCGCCCATCACTATTAGGATATCGCCTTTGTTTACTTGTTGGGTTGTTTGTTCTAGTTGTTCGTAGAAAATGTCTTTATCTTCGAGGAGAGATGTGTTCGTAGGAGCATAGCACTGAATAACTGTTATCTTTCGGTATCTGGTATAAAATCTGACAGTCATAATTCTGTCATTAATGGGTTTCCATGAAATGAGGCTTTTTTTGGCTTGTTTACTGAGTAGAAGACCCACTCCGCTCTCGTGACTTCCATTTTCTTTACCACTATATAATAGAAGTTCTCCTGTTTGGGTATGGTGTTCACCATTGCCCAACCATCTTACTTCCGATAGACCAACAAAGCTTAATTTATATCTGTTTAATTCTTTTACTGCTTGAGCCAGTTTAGAAATCTCATACAGTGTTTTTACATTCCAGCAACCAAATCGTGTCCGTGTTTTCGGTGATGCCAAAGTCGTCAACATTTGATCCGTCCGGTTTGTTTCCACCAAAGTTTCAGTAATAATATAAAATTTAAGATGGGTAGGTTATTGGCCTTCCGCACCCGAGTCTGGTGCCGGGGCTGCCGACTGTAGCTTCCAGACAAGCCTCAGGGGGTAGTGGTCCTGGAGGTGGCAACGACATTTCCTTCGTGCTAGTGCGTGTTTATTATAGGAGTGCGTGTCTGGTTTGGACGTTCTGAACGCAGTTTGATAGGTTGCGCGACATATACATGCCCCGCTTCCCCCACGTCCAGACGGCCCTTGCCATTCACCCACGGACAAAAGGACTCCAATCTCACGCGGGGTGAGTTTTAGGTGGGTATCGGGGTTTGGTCGTTGAGGGTTAGGTGTCGACAGGATTTCAAGGAAGAGGACAGCGGAATGCTGCTCCTATTAGTCGCCTTCTACGATCAAGTCAGGAGATACTGTGGGTGAATTCTACTTGGGCGGCCCGCATCCCACACGGGGTAAGATTTGGGCGTCTTAACGTTAATAAAATCATTTTTTTAGTAAAATTGCGGCTTATTTCCCATCAAAACTAGTTAATTGAAAAAATGCCACAAGAAAATAGCTTCAGAACAACTTTATTAAACACTTTAATATGGTGTAATAAGTTTTACCCGAAAAGTTTTTTCATGTTTTGGTTATTTCACGTTGAAATATTCGATTTGGAATTTGACGAATAAGAATCTACTTTTCATGAACTACAACTCTGCTTTTACTAGGTCTACTGACTTCATGCACACACCATTTTTTTCATTTGTTTAGGAGCTACATTTTTGCTAGGAATTTTTGTTGAAAAATGAACATGTTCACTCGCAAATAACTCAAAAAGTATTGAAAAAACTTTATAGACCAAAAGTTATTTAGAGTTAGTTAGTTTATCTACTTCCAGACTTATTTTGAACGTTATGTTTTTTAACCCCGAGAAGGGGTGGTATGGTACTCACCCTCAGGGCAAAAGCACACATCAACACAATATCACTTTTTTTTTCTTTGACATCTTAACTATGTGTATGCCGAAGTTCATGTCAACCCAAGCGGTTTTCAAATATTCGGAGCAAAAACCGTGATTAAATGGACTAGTTTTCTTCAATATTTTGTCTATTGTAAAAATAAAATAGGAGCCTATATATATTCTACTTATTAAAATCTCAAAAAATGGAAACATCACCCTACCTCTAGTGGTTGCATCTAAAGATTTCTCAAATATTTCCCGAATAAATCATTAATTTCAAAAAGTGAATATTCCTATTATTCTTTTATTGTAGACGTCCTTTGCGGCGAAACTTTTATGACAGTTCCTTTCCTTTCGGAGCCCCTTGCCCTCGCATTTTTGTTTCCTTTTGAATTCTTAATTCCATAAAAGACATTCTTTATTTCTGTATCTCGTTCTTTGTTCTCGCAGAAATTTTATTATTTAATTGCGATTATTTATTAGGGTATGCTGGTGTCGTTATTTTTGTGATGGTGGAGTGTTAGTACAGACAATCGCAACATTTTTATAAATCAAACAGTTTAAAATAAGTTCAAAATTTAAAATATTCTTTAATAACCAGGAAAATTTTTTTCCTGAATGAGACTATAGACAAAAAATATAACAATTAAAAATGATAACGAAAGAACGTCTTTTTATCGAAGGGGATTTAAATCTTCAAAAGACGCAATCCGATTTCTATCGAATGGTAGTTGTGGACTTTGTAACTCTATCCATTGAGAAGATAATGAAAAACTATGTGTTTCCTACCGTTTATACTCTACTACTTTATATTCTACCTACAGCCCTTCGTGAGCATTGGCCTGTCTCAAAACATTTTTCGATCCTTCCCTGTCAAGTGCCTATCTTCTTCACCCCCTTACTTTAATCTCCCGTAGACTTTCCTGCATATCGTCCAGATATCTGAGTTTAGGTTGCCCTCATTTTCTTCTTCCGACCGGCCTATTGAACATAGTTATTTTAGCAGGATCACTTTCATCCATGCGAATAACGTGGCTAACTTATCTGCATCATCATCATCAGTAGCTTGACAACCCTTTTTGTGTCCTGGCTTGTTCTAGGATTTTCCGCCATTCTGTTCTGTTCCTTGCTTTGTTCTTCCAGTGGGTAATCTCAAGTGTTTTCAGATCTTGTTCCACTTGTTCCATGTATCTAAGTTTGGGTCTTCCCTTTGACCTTCTCCCTATTGGTGTTTGCTTCATTATATGTTTTGGTGTTTCGGTCTCCAACATTCGTTCAACATGGCCCATCCAACGCAGACGTCCGATCTTTACGGATGTTATGACGTCGGGTTCGTTGTATGCTGCGTATAGTTCAAAATTATATCTTCTGCGCCATACGTCATTTTCTTTCACCCCCTTATATATGTGTCTAAGGATTTTTCGTTCAAACGTGTCTAATAAGTTCTCATCGCTTTTCGACAGTGTCCATGTCTCTGATCCATATATAAGGACCGGTTTTATCAGGATTTTGTATATTTTGCATTTGGTTTTTCTAGTGATGTTGTTAGATCTTAGATGTTTAATGAGTCCATTATATGTTTTATTAGCAATATGTATTCTTCTCTTAACTTCTTTAGTGACATTGTTATCTGCGGTTTCTAGTGAACCTAGATATGTAAAAAATTTTACGCTTTCGATGTTATAGTCTCCTATTGTCAGATTCTGTAGGTTTCTTTGGCCTGTCGATTTTCTGGCCTTCATGTATTTGGTTTTTATTTCATTGATATTTAGGCCACTGTTTTGTGCCGCTCTATCTATAGCATTAAATGCTTCTATCATTTCTCTTTTGGTTCTAGCTATGATATCAACATCATCTGCAAATGCCAATATTTGTACACTTTTTGTTATTATTGTTCCTCTGGTGTTGACTTTTGACTCTCTAATTATTTTCTCTAATGTGATGTTGAATAGAATGCAGGATAGGGCATCTCCCTGTCGTAGGCCGTTCTAACATGGATTGTATCTGTTAGTGCGTTTTGAATGCCAACCCTGCTTTGTACTTTAAGTGTTTCTTTTACTATATCAATGAGATGAGTTGGAATATTAAACTCTTTCAGGGCGTTGATCAGAAATTCTCGATGGATACTATCATAGGCACTCTCAAAGTCAATGAAGAGATGATGTGTTTCTATATTAAATTCACTAGTCTTTTCCAAGATTTGTCTCAAAACGAAGATCTTGTCTATTGTGGACTTCTGCCTGCAGAAACCACATTGATATCCCCCAACTATTTGTTCCGCATATGGTCTCAATCGCTCATACACAATATTTGACAGTATTTTATATGCCACAGTCAGTAGCGTTATTGCCCGGTAGTTTTTACATTGAAGCTGATCTCCCTTTTTATGTAGTGAAATGATTACTCCGGTATTCCAGTCTTGTGGTAGTTGCTTATTATTCCATATGTTCACTATAAGTTCGTGTATCGCATTCAATAGGGAGTCTCTGCCTTCTTTTATTAATTCTGCGCTAATGTTGTCCAATCCAGGTGACTTGTTGTTTTTCAGTCTGGTAACTGCTTCTTACATTTCAGCTACTGAAGGGGGGGGTTGTTTCTCTGGTATCCGTTTGATCCAGTATAATTTCATCGTATAGTGGATCTTTGTTTTGTTCAAACTTTTCTTTAAAGAATTCAGTCCATCTTTGCAGTATTTCACTCTGTTGAGTTACTATATCTCCTTTTTTGTCTCTGCACATCATTGTTCTTGGTTTAAATTCTTTTCTGCTTTTGTTAAGTTTTTGGTAGAATTTTCTGGTTTCTGTTGGTTTATTTAATTCTTCAATTTCTTGGAGTTCTTTTTCTATGTTTTCTCTTTTCTTTCTGCGGTGTATTTTCTTCTCTTCCCTCCTTAGCATTCTATATTCCTCCTCTGCCTGTCTTGTTTTATGTCGTTGTTGTAGTCGTTGATATGCATTATTTTTTCTCTCTGTTATGTTACGACACTCTTCATTGAACCACTTCCCTTCAGTTGATTTGACCTTTTTGTTGTAGACCCAAGGTCTCTTTGGCAGCGTCTTGTATGATGTTTTTATACGCTTCCCATTATCTGTTTATATCCTCGTGCTTTTGTCTGTTTTCTAGCCTTCCGTTTATATATTATTTGTATTTGGCCCTTTTGCTGTTGTCTGCTAAGTTTTTATTTCATATTTTTCAATTTTGGATCCCTTTTCTTTTTTAATGTTTGAGATTCTGGCTCTTATTCTACTTTCCACTAGGTACTGATCTGAGTCTGCATTTGACCCTCGTCTGCTGCATACGTTTATTACGTCTGAGTGATGTCTAGAGTCAATAATAACATGGTCGATCATGTTTACTGTAACCCCATCTGGAGATCTCCACGTTCCCTTATGAATATTTTTTCGCTGGAAGCATGTGCTGGCAATGACCATGTTAAGGCAAATTGCTAGATTTATTAGTCTGATGCCATTGTCATTGGATACTTCATGGAGGCTGTGCTTACCTATCGTTGGTAGGTATTGTGGCTCTTTTCCTATTTTTGCGTTGAGATCACCATAAATAATTTTGATTTCATTCTTTGGGCATGAATGGCATGCAGCTTCTAGATCTTCATAGAATTTTTCTTTGACATCTTCTTCTTTTTCCTCTGTAGGAGCATGCACATTTAAAATGCTATATTTAAAAATAGTTCCCCTTAGTCTCAAGAAACACATTCTAGAGTTCATAGCACGAAAGTCTCGTACGAGGTGTTTAACCTTTTTATTTACAATAAAGCCAGTACCTAGTGCGTGGTCTTTAGAGTCGCAACTATAGAATATAATGTGGTGTCTTTTGTCGATGGTGCCAATCCCGGTCCATCTCATTTCCTGTAGAGCTGTTATATCTATGTTATACCTATTCAGTTCACCGAGTAGATTTTGGAGGCCTCCCGGTCTGTATAGGGATCGGATGTTCCATGTCGCAATTCTTAAATCGTGTACCTTTTTCTCGCGCAGTCGTCGTCGTTTGATCAGTCCAGTTTTCTTTCCTTGAACGTTCGTAACATGTGTGTTTTCTAGGATAGGGTTGTTAGCCCTACGCCCAGCAGCCTTTTCGGAGGGCCATTTCTCCCTTTCTCGTCGGCCCTGACCCTACTTTCCACTGGGGTTGGTTACCCAATCTCCGGTAGGGTTGCTCAAGTTTACTAGGGTCCACCCGTGTGATTAAGTCACACTTCTTGGAGGTGAGGATAGGAATTGAGTAGGAGTGGCTAGATGTGTTATCAGCAAGCGACACATTGTATTGCGTATCACTACTCCTTTGAACCCCTTACTTATCTTAGGCAGTTTATATTGATGGTTTTCATCATCACGATATCTGCATTGCCAAAAAATCTATAGAATTATTCGAAATTCTATCACCTTTTCCATAGACTATGTTCATTAAGTCCGCCATATATGGTCTTTAATTTCTTATTTTCTTTCAAAAGGTCGCAATAACTGTCATCTAGAGTAGTCATTGCCTATGTTTCTGATCTGATCCTTACCTACACGTGAGCACTGGGCGTATTATTGTTTTATAAAGTCTGCACTTTGTTGCTCTTGACATATATCTCGATCTTAGTTGAGAGCCTAGGCCAAATAATAGCGGTTAGATACATATATACTTTTTCTAATTTCTTTAGTTGTGTTGTTTTCGCTGTCTACAAATGACCCTCAAAAGAATTCTTCCACTGTTTCTACAGTTTCGTGTTGCATCTCTGTTATTTTGTTGCATTATTGATCTGGCTTGCATATATTTAGTTTCCTGAGAGTTAATCAGAAGTCTTGCGGCATTTTTGATACGTGTGAAAGCTTCAACTGCATTTAGCGCATCTCCGTGGGGCAGTGCTTTGTTAGTTGTAGGTACATTGTTCTGAACCGTACCCGCATTTTATATTTGACTTAAATTATTGTCATTTTAGTTAATTCTACCAATCCTTTTGGAGTATCATACTCATACTAGGCCTGTAAAGTCTATGAAGATATAACGGTAGCCTATGTCGTACTTCGTCGTTGTTTCTAATATTTTTTTGTCTGATGAATGATATGTGATCAATAGTAGATTTGTTTCCCTCTACTACTCTACTACTTTACTACATACAAATTCTCACTGTGTTCTTCTAGTCCCTCTTTTTACAGTTCATATTCGTTTTATTACTTTCATTATCACTATCACTATCACTTTCACTTTCGCTATCACTGTTTTCAAACAGAACAATTCATTATACAGGGTGTCCCGAAAAGATTGGTTATCAATTATACCACAGATTCTGCGGTCAAAAATAGGTTGATTGAACCTGACTTACCTATATACAATAGTGAACACAAAAAAAGTTACAGCCCTTTGAAGTTACAAAATTAAAATCGTTTTATTTTCATATATCAAAAACTCTTAGAGATTTTTTATTGAAAATGGACATGTGGTATTTTTATGGCAGCAACATCTTGAAAAAAAAAATTAAAGTGAAATTTGTGCACCCCATAAAAATTTTATGGGGGTTTTGTTCCCTTAAACCCCCCCAAACTTTTGTGTACGTTCCAATTAAATTATTATTGTGGCACCATTAGTTAAACACCATGTTTCTAAAACTTTTTTGCCTCTTAGTATTTTTTCGATAAGGCAGTGTTTATCGAGGTATTTTGAATATTTTTCGAATCCACCACATATTTGTATATGGTTAAGTACGATTATAATACGAGTAGAAACCTGTTAATAATCTAAAAATGTATTTATTAATTTATATTTTTAGGGATACAGTGGAACCCCGATAAGTCGGCCTCCAATAACCCGGAAGTCCGGCTAACCCGGACCGATTTTCATTAGACAAAACAAACATTTTTTCACTTTGATTAGGTTTTTTTACCAAGAAATAAACAATATAATACTGTATACAACTGTACGTAATGTAGATGTACTGTGCATATATGTATTTCATGTTTTCGCAATTATAATGGAGTTTATCTGTAAGTAGGTACATAATCCATATTTTATTAATTTTTACCATATTCTCCGGCTAACCCGGATTTTCGATTACCCGGATCGGCCGCGGTCCCGATTAATCCGACTTATCGAGGTTCCACTGTACTTTAAAAAAGAAGCCACATCTCGATAAAAGGTGACTTATCAAAAAAAAAGACTAAGAGGCAAAAAAGTTTTAAAAACTCTGTGTTCAACTAATGGTATTACCGCAATAATAGTTTAATTGGAACGTACACAAACATTTGGGGGGTTTAAAGGAACAAAACCCCATAAAATTTTTATGTAAACATATTAAAAAAGAAGCCGCATCTCGATAAAAACTGGCTTATTGAAAAAATACTAAGAGGCAAAAAAGTTTTAAAAACGTTGTGTTTAACTAATGGTACCACAATAATGAATTAATTGGAACGTACGCAAAAGTTTGAAGAGGTTTAAGGGAAAAAAAACCCCATAAAATTTTTATGGGGTGGACAAGTTTCACTATAATTTTGTTTTAAGATGTTCCTGCCATAAGAATGCGACATGTCCATTTTCAATAAAATATCGCTAATAGTTTTCGATATATTGAAAAAAATCGATTTTTATTTTGTAACTTCAAAGGGCTGTAACTTTTTATGAGCATATTTGTACTAAGGTAAGTTAGGTTGAATCGAACTATTTTTGACCCCAGAATGTGAGGTATAATTTATGACCAATCTTTTCGGGACACCCTGTATATTAAAATCAAAAAATTACTCTCATCCTTTCGCCTGAGTCGATCTCACACTCTCGTCTTTCTCCCATTCAACCTTTACATACAAATAGAATATATAATAATAATAAAGACTAAAACAGTCATCATGCCCTGTGAACACCTGACGTAGATATTTAATAGCTTCTATCCTTTTGTTCACGACTTAACCATTACTCCAGGTTAATGATAAGACCTCGAGTTTAATCAGACTTCTCATCGCTTCCGTCTATCTCTTTTTTAACTCATTCATTAGTCTTTTGTTTTCAACTGTTCGTATGTTTCTCAGTTATCAAACACTTTTTTCTTTTTTTTCTTAACGTCAGTTAAATCAAAACATTAAGTAATAGTCCTGTCGCCAGGGGGGGTACAACGGCCTCCTTAATTCAGATGGACTTACCCAAGTTTTTTTTTTATATATTTTGACCCGTAGAATACGAATTTTTTGGGTAACAGTTGATCCGGATATCGATAAGATTGTTATAGACAAAGAACTTGAGGAATTACATAACAGCGATTTCTCGCAAAACAAAACATATTTTTGTATTTTTTGGGTCATTTTAAGCAAAAAATATTCCTACAAGTTTTTTTCGTAGAATGCATAGTTTTCGAGATAACCGCGGTTGAACTTTCAAAAAATCGAAAAATTGCAATTTTTGAACCCGAATAACTTGTGATTAAAAAATAAAGTAGCAATTCTGCTTACCGCATTTGAAAGTTTAAGTCAAATTATACCGGTTTTGATTATTTGCATTGCTAAAAATTAATTTTTTATTGTTAAACTAATCTATAAACACATAGTGTTTCCCGTGCCTAATACATGCGTTTTAACGCATGCTACGTAGAAATTGCCTCGCTTGCACTTGTAGCTACTCTACCTACTCGTTCGATTTTAAATGAGAAATCATTGAAAACATCACTCACATACTAGGTGTTTATAGCTTTGTTTAACAATAAAATAATCAATTTTTAGCAATGCAAATAATCAAAACCGATATAATTTGGCTTAAACTTTCAAATGCGGTATGCAGAATTGCTACTTTATTTTTTAATCAAAAGTTATTCGGGTTCAAAAATTACAATTTTTCGATTTTTTGAAAGTTCAACCGCGGTTATCTCGAAAACTATGCATTCTACGAAAAAACTTGTAGGAATATTTTTGCTTAAAATGACCCAAAAAATACAAAAATATGTTTTGTTTTGCGAGAAATCGCTGTTATGTAATTCCTCAAGTTCTTTGTCTATAACAAACTTATCGACATCCGGATCAACTGTTACCCAAAAAATTCGTATTCTGCGGGTCAAAATATATAAAAAAAAACCTGGGTAAGTCCATCTGAATTAAGGAGGCCGTTGTACCCCCCTGGCGCCAGGACTATAAAACGTACGTCGGCATGTCCTGTCAATGTAATTATTAGGAAATGGCTATTTTCCCGGTGGACGTATTGTATAAAGTTATTTTATTGAAGTGTTTGATCTTTTTTCACTATTGAGGAGGTTGATGGACTTAACATTAAACAGCTTGAACATCATACCGACTTGTACTAATATAAAGAAAGAACAGTAATAATTAAACTAAAAAAAAACAACTTAAACAGTAGGTAATCTCGAAAATAAACAAATAAGTTTTCAGTAATTAGGTAAAAAAATGGTAGGTATACATTTTTATTTCATTAAATAAGTTTTCGTTCGACAGATCTATAGCCAGACCCATCTGGTTTAATGACAATTTGTAGGTTTAAAAACATTACGTGTCTCATTATCTTAAAAATAAATACTTACCGGAGGTAATCAAGTAAGAGAGCAACAGTTAGTTGTTCTAACAATTATGTTAAATATGAAAAAAATTAATATGAAAATAAAAAATTACAATGAAATGTACAAACAAAGACTAAACGTTTAAATAATATGAAAAACCATTTTTCAATACAACAAATGCGTGTGTTTATTTGTATATTGTAAGTATTGTGGTTTATATGGACAAGCGGTTTAATTTTGCGATACTAGTTTCTGTGAATAAAAAAGAGACCTGGTATAAAAAGTAGTAATTCGTGAATAAGTTCATGCACGTGTAAAAATGTGTCCTTTTAAAAATAGTCATCTACTAACTGTACTATCAAAGTCTCGATAAACGAGCGAGCAGGAATGTGAAAACCGCGATCAGCAGCAGGAGCACCAGCACGACAGAGACGAAGTGAAGGGTGAGCTCGCGGGATCAACAAGGAGGATCGGACCAATAAGATCCAGGCAGGGGTTGCTATGGTTACGTCCTGTTACGGATTGCCATCTTACATTTCAGGAATTTCACTAACTTGAGTCGAATGCGTTTCGGTGTTCTTATCTCTGGGCTTTAGTGTTTATTTCATGGAAGATTAAAGGAATTAGAAACGGTCTTACATGCACAGGTCTCGGGAACGCCGATCTTTAATTTTTGTTTTTGTTCTTAAATCAAAAGTCTTCAACTTTTTTTTGGAAAATTTTTGATAGGCAGTTTAAATTTGGAATTGCAATTGTTAACCAAATAAAATCGAAGACTATTTTAAAAATATACTCGCCACTCAACGTTCTCGGACACACCTTGAAATGACAACAATTATTTAAAAGAACTTTTTCTTCTTCTTAAAGTGCTCTCTCCTCAATGGAGGTTGGCGGCAATTACAAACTCGTCTCTGAAAATCAGCTGTTCTTATTAGCTATTCAAAATTTAGCCCTGTCCATTATCGGATGTTTTTTAGCCTCGATAATCTTTTCCTTCCTACTCCTCTTTTCCTCGATATTTCCTTTCACTATTAGTTGAACATATTTCTCTCTCTCTCTCTCTCTCTCTCTCTCTTGTCGTTTCCCCATTACTGAGGATCGTGATTTCTTTCAACATTCCTAACAATGTTTCTCCATTGGTCTCTATCTTCAGCTGCTCTAAGAGCTTCGCAGAATGAGTTTCCAGCTGAATTCTTTATCGGACCATCTAGTTGGTGATCGTCCTCTTGATCTTCTCCCCGAAACGTTTCCAGAAACAATTAATCTCTCCAAACTGTCATCACCTCTGCGAACCACGTGACCAAAGAATTGCAGTATTCGTTGCAGACATATTGTGGACAGCCTTTTTTTAATCTTGAGTTGGGTTAGAATGGAAACGTTTGTCCTATGAGTTGTCCAAGGTATGTGCAGCATTCTTCTCCAGCACCACATCTCAAAGGCATCAATTTTTTGGCGCTCGCATGCGCGGAGAATCCAAGTTCTGCTCCGTATAGAAATATTGAGAATACAAGGGCATTCACCAGTCTCATCTTGATAATTTGAGAGATAGATCTGAGCATATTAGTAGGTACTTATTATTTCTCAGTATGTGCCTAAGTATGATGTTTTTTTAACTTTCACTGTATTGAAAAGTTCTCGTTCTTTGCCTATTCTTCGTTTGTGGTATGCGATGTCTATTAAATCTTGAGAATTAAGGGTCCACGTCCCAACTACATAGAGAAGAGTCGACCAAACGTAGAATTTCGATAAACATTGTCGAATTTGGAGTTTTATTCAAGAATCACATTATCACATAGCAGTGTTTTGATTTTTTCGAAATATTGTCTGGCATGTTCTATTCTCGATCTTATTTCTAGATCAGGATTTAAGCTCATACATTTTGGTTTGTTCGAATTGACATCACCTAAAGTTGTGCATCACCTAAAATTATGCCAGACAGGGATGTGTTATGTCACCGACGTTTTTCAATGCCTACAGAGAACCAATTTTTAAGGAAGCGTTAAGTAATCGTCGCGAAGGTGTTAAAATCGGTGGTGAAATCATTAATAACATCAGATACCCAGATGACACCGCCATAATGGCAGAGAGTCTGGAAGACCTTCAAACCCTGTTATGAACGCTGTAAACAACGAATACATTGCAAAGGGCTTAACAATCAACACAAAGAAAACAAAATGGATGGTGGTCGGAAATAGCTATTTGTATAACAAGGGAGGAAAGTGTTACTTTTCCTCCCGAGAATGAAGTTTACTGCCCGATGCGTAGCGGAGGGCAGTAATCATTCAAGGGAGGAAAAGGCAGTTTACTCCCATGTTATACATATGGTTTTTCCACCTTCCTCAAATTAATAACAAGTCATTTTTCATTTTTACTTAATTTATTTATGTAACTAACCAACAAGATTTATTAAAACTAAAACTAACAAGTAGGTACAATATAACTGTCAACTGTCAAATATAAGTCAAATTATTAATGTAAACATTGTTAAATCAAAATAACAATTTACTGTTTTTTACCATTTTGCAAAATACAGGGTGTTTTATAAATAAACGTTAAAATGTATAGATACTTACGTAATAGAAAATAGATATTGTACAGGGCGTCAATAAGTTATATTTCATGAATGAAATACCATGACGTCACTTTTACTTTTCCTCCCTAGGGAGGAAAAGTACAACTTTGCTCCCTAGAATCAGGTCCGGAAAAGTATACTTTCGGTAGAGGTAGGTGGAAATAGTTATTTTTCTAACAAGTGCAGAAAGTCATACTTTTCCGCACGCGATTGCAGTTTGCCGAACGACGCGAAGCGGGAGTTCGACAAGCAGTCGAGTGCTGCGGACAAGAGCTAGGAACAATATGAGGGCAAAAATTCGATAATAATTTTAGAGATCGAGTGCAATTTGTTGCGATTATTTCATGAATAAAACTGTTCAAAACCAAAATTTTATTGTAATTTATTTATGTAAGTACAAATTAGTACAATTAAACACACAGTTGTTATAAATATTTGACGGTTGAAAGTCATCACTTTTATAATTTTTAAAACATTAATTGTCATTAATGTCACCGAATGTATTTTTTCGTAGCAACGAAGGGCATCTGACGTAATATACTTGACGACGGGATATTATCAAAAAGTATCAGTAGTAATTGCACAAGAGCTCTAAAATTATTGAATTTTTCCCGAGTGACACTTTGACAGTTTTAATTTCACGAGCCTAAGGCGAGTGAAATTATGTCAAAGTGTCACGAGGGCAAAAATTCTATAATAATTTTAGAGATCGAGTGCAATTTGTTGCGATTATTTCATGAATAAAACTGTTTAAAACCAAAATTTTATTGTAATTTATTTAAAATAAAAATAAAATAAAATAAAAAGACGCCCGAAAAGAAAAGCTCTCCCTGGCGAATACAAAGAAGATGAACCCACTGAACCCCGCTTTAATGGCAAAGAAAACTTAAAGATTAATACATTCAATGTTGTAATTGACAGGCTTTATTCAGAATTGAATGAAGGTTCCGATGTTTACTTCAGTTTGAAGAATTTCAGTTGAAGAATTTGCATTTTTAAACAACTTATCGTCAATTCAATTTCCAATGAAGAAATCAGGCGAAAAGTTTCTATTTTGGTTAAAAAGTATCTAATCGACCTAGATGGTGACTTTGGAGAAGAGTGTGTACAATTCAAAGGCTTTGTTGAAGGTATATTTGATGAAATAAGAGAACCTCATGATAACAAGATTACCAAGCCTCCGAGGAATACAGTTTTAGAGTATCTGAAACTCTTTCATGAAAAACAGTTGACAACATTATTTCCGAATATGGATACGGCTTTGAGTATTCTACTTTGCATAATTATATCTAATGCATCTGAAGAAAAATCATTCAGCATGTTAAAAAGAATAAAAAACTACTTGAGGAACTCGACTCCTGACGAAGATTCTATATTGTTTAGTTCGACTAGTTTTGTTTAGACTTTAACGATTTGATTAGACTTTAAAGATTTTGCAGCCGAAAAGCTAGAAACTTGAGGGTTTGAGTTTAGATATGAGATTTATTATGAGTATCGAGTGAGTGTTAATGTTAATCACTAATTCAACTTTATCCAAATTAAGAACATGACATTATAAGAGAATAATGTGAAAATTGAACGATCTAGAAGTTTATTTGTTGTACTTATTTTTAATATTTTTATTTTTCAGTACCTTTACTAGTACAGTTCATATTATTTTGATTGTTCTCTTACTTATAATGTCTTTTCAAGTCAGCTTTTTAAGTCTTTTGTTGTCATCTGTACTTTTTCCTTCGAATGAAACAAATGATATTTAATGTTGACAATTAACTGCAATACTAATTTATAATAATAATAATTTTAGTAATATTAATAATTTTACAAATAACTGCTGTTTGCTAACATTTTGAATTATACATATAATATTTTCTATCTTCTTCTTAAGGTGCCTTCTCCATTACTGAAGGTCTATAACTACAGCAAATTGCTCTCTATCTTGAGCGATTCTCAGTATCGAATGTATGTCCATACCTGTCTGTCCAGTCTCTTACGTTCTTCATCCAGGAGCATTTTTTTCTTCCTGGAGCTCTTCTTCCTTCCACTTTCCCTTCCATTAATAGTCGTAAAAAGTTATATCTTTCTCATCTGAAAGTGTAAATATGTCCTAGATAACTCGTTTTTCTGTTTTTTACAATATTTAGGAGTTCTCTCTCAGTCCCCATTCTTCTCGGCACCTCGAGCTCGTTGTTGGTCATATGCTCTGCCCAAGAGATCTTCAGCATCCTTCGAAAAACCAACATCTCAAAGGCTTCTATAAATATAGAAATCTTTCTATACATTTTCTTTTTAGAAATTTCTATAAATATAAATTGTTGTTTGAGCTGTTTTGGGGTTTTAGCCAAATTTGTAAACCAAGATTATTTAATTAGTGAATGTAACATTTTAACCTATGTACCGTATTCAAATAGAAATAGAGCATTAGTGGCATTTCTATTCATTTATGTTATGCTTTGTATTTTGTACCAATTTTAAAAAGTAAAATTAAAATAAACGTTATGTATTAATATGAAATATGCTTTATGCTTTAATCACATAATCGTGAAGTTCTCGGAGGCCGCTCGGGGTGATTTGGCCTAGGGCCGCAAGTACCCTAAATCCGGCACTGCTCCTATGAATGAAATAATCAGTTTAATTTTTATTTCTGTAGTTTTCTATTGGTCAGAATCTCCTATGAATGAAATAATCGCGTTAATTTCATTAAAACATGAACACAATAAGATACATTTGAAATAAATTAGTAAATAATATATAAATATTAGTTTATTGCATGTATTATAATTATTTTAAGGCCATATTAAAATATCTAAATTCAGTGCGGAAAAGTAGTGCGGAAAAGTAATGCGGAAAAGTAAAACTTTCTAAACTAAAACGCGTGCGCGAAAGTAGACATTTTTACACGCTCGTAGAAAAAATTAATATCGAAAACTCAGTACTAAAATTAGATAACAAACTTCTGGAAAGGGTGGGACACTTGGTAGCTGGATTGACTGCAAGGTTGAAAGTGATGAGGAAATTTCGACCAGAATAGAACGCACTTAAAAGTATTGAAGTATCTAAGAGTATTGAAGTGCTACATCTGGTCCGTTTTGATCTATGGATGTCAAACTTGGACAACAAAAATGAAGAATCTCAACAAATTAGAAGCGTTCGAGTTGTGGTGTTACCGTCGCATGCTTAGAATCCCGTGGACAGCACACATATCCAACGAACGTGTGCTGGAGACCATACACAAAGAGCGAGAATTGATCAACGTCATAATCATGAGAAAGGTTCAATACTTCGGTCATATAATGAGAATACCTAAATATCGTTTACTCTGGTTGATCATTCAGGGCAAAATCGAAGGAAGACGCTAGGTTGGAAGAAAACAACTGTCCTGGCTGCGTAACATTAGACAATGGACAGGTCGAACAGCCGAGAAATTGTTTCATATAGCTGCCGACCGAGAAACATTTCATCAGCTTGTTAATACGACAATAGCCAACGCTTGAAAACAAGCACGGCACACAAAGAAGAAAATTATGCTCACTTTCATAGTTTATGCTCATTTTGTTAAGTAAGTTAAAAACCAATGAAGTAACGCTAGTTATGGGTGACTTTAATACCAAAATCGGTAAGGGTAGTTATGGTGAAGTAGTAGGTCCATGGGGTTTTGAGCGAAATGAGAGAGAAGAACGCCTACTCACATTTGCTATGGAAAAAGAGTTGGTAATCACCAATACACTCTTCAAATTACCATCCAGAAGGTTGTACACATGGCGCTCACCCGGTGATACGTCAGAAAATCTCATCAGAAACCAGATGGACTATATTTTAATAAATAAAAGATTCAAAAACTCAATAACATCAGTGAAAACCTACCCTGGTGCAGATATTAAGTCAGACCATAACCCACCTGTCAGTAAGTTTCGTCTGAAATTTAAAAAAATCCACAAACCTAATTCTATAAGATACGATCTCAAACAACTAAAAGATGATGGCATAAAGCAAGAAGTACGGGAATATCTGAAGAACAACATATCTAAGTCAGAAGTAGTTAATGATGTTGAAAAAGGCAGAAAAGAAAAAACCATGGATGACCGACGGTATATTACAGATGATGGACAGAAGAAGAGAATCCAAGCGGAAAGACTACGTTGCATATCAGTTTCTAGACAAAGA
Source organism: Diabrotica virgifera virgifera (assembly GCF_917563875.1). Classification (NCBI taxonomy): domain Eukaryota; kingdom Metazoa; phylum Arthropoda; class Insecta; order Coleoptera; family Chrysomelidae; genus Diabrotica; species Diabrotica virgifera. Next base: position 64,124,227 of record NC_065445.1, on the reverse strand, counting down.
GATAAAAAAAGCTGTCAGAGAAGCTAAAAACAGAAATCTGGAAGAACAGTGTGAAGAAATCGAGATATTGGAACGTAAACACGATTTCTTCAACCTCCACAAAAAGATCAAAGAAGCAGCAGGCATCTATAAATCAAAAAGGCCGGGACACTTAACAGAAGCTCAAGGAAATCCAATAGTTGATATTGAAGAAACAAAAACAACATGGATGAACTATGTGACAACAACATTTGAAGACAATAGGAATGTCACCATCACACAAAATAAAAATGACGATACCGGACCACCTATTCTCGAAGCGGAAGTAGAAGCTGCTATAAACAACATTAAGGAGGGAAAAACCGCAGAGCCAGACGAGTTCTACTCATAATTTTTGAAAATTATGGATAAAGACGAAGTAAAAAGACTTACCTTGATCTTCAACAATATATACCAAAGTGGAAAAATACCCCAACAGTGGCTAAGATCAACTTTTATAACAATCCCTAAAAAACCCAATGCCAAAAAATGTGAAGATTATCGAATAATAAGCCTTATGAGCAATCTACTGAAAACTTTTTTAAAGATTATACATAAAAGGATATATAAAAAGTGTGAAGAACACATGACAAACACACAATTCGGCTTCAGGGATGCATTGGGTACTCGAGAGGCACTTTTTGCAATACAAGTTCTCTTTCAAAGATGTAGAGACGTGAATTGTGATATATATGTGTGTTTTGTTGATTACCAGAAAGCGTTCGATAGAATAAAACATGACGAACTGATGAAAATATTAAATTCAATTGGTCTAGACAGCAGAGATCGCCGTATAATAAACAATATCTATTACGAACAAACTACAGCTGTTAGAGTAGGGGATCAGTTAACAGACGACATAAAGATAAAAAGAGGTGTGCGACAGGGATGTATATTGTCCCCATTATTGTTTAATACATATTCAGAGCACATTATGATCCTAGCGCTAACGGACATAGACGAGGGAATACTTATAAACGGAGAACGATTGAACAACCTAAGATACGCTGATGATACTGTCATTTTTGCAGACAGTCTTGAAGGTCTGCAGACACTTGTCTCCAGGGTGGCAGAAGTAAGTAGGAGGTTTGGGCTTGATTTTAACATCAAAAAAACCAAATACAAGGTTATAAGCAAAAATAGGATACCACCTGGTCAATTACTAGTTAACCAACAACCTATAACACAAATCACCAACTTTTGTTATTTGGGTGCAAACTTAAATGAACACTGGGACCAATCGACGGAAATTAAGATAAGGATCGAGAAGGCAAGATCAGCTTTCATCAAAATGAAAAAAATCTTTAACAGCCACAATATAAAATTGGAAATAAAAGTTCGTTTACTAAAATGCTACGTATTCTCCGTTCTTTTATATGGCGTGGAGTCATGGACCTTAACTGAAGCATCACTGAAGAGACTCGAAGCATTTGAGATGTGGTGCTATAGACGCATGTTGAGGATTTCCTGGATAGACAGAGTTACCAACGAAGAAATTCTACATAGAATGGGTAAAGAGCGCGAACTAGTCGTAACCATAAAACGTCGCAAACTGGAATACCAGGGCCATATAATGCGCAATGAACAACGATATGACCTACTTCGGACCATACTTCAAGGTAAAGTGCATGGGAAAAGAGGTCCAGGACGAAGAAGAATATCATGGCTGCATAACCTGCGAAAATGGTTTAACTTAACCACTACCGGACTTTTCAGGGCAGCAGTTAACAAAGTCAGAATAGCCATGTTAGTGTCCAACATCCGTAACGGATAGGCACCATAAGAAGAAGATGCTCATTTTTTTATTAGGTTTACTCAAACTTCTTTACCCAGTTGGGTAAAGGTTTACTCAAACTTTTTTTTGAACTTATACGGGGTGGAAGAAAAGATATGATTTTCTGAAGATAAGTTAGAGACACCCTGTAGTGAGGACAAGATATACAGTCGGAAAAATGAAAGAATACCCATGAACGATCACATGAATCACTTGTATTTGCTATCTTTTTCTATAACAAACGTTTGTTATTTATAGAAAAAAAAATAGCAAATACAAAATAAATGATTGATGTAATCGTTCATGGGTATTCTTTCATTTTTCCGACTGTAAGTGTGGCTATACATCGAAATCGTATTGTAGCCTTATGTTTTGCAAACATTTTGTTTTTTGAATGTCCCTGATATCTTTAGAAACAATAGAAAATAGACGGATTATTCTTTAACATTACGTGTTTTAACTGAAACGAAACTAAATTAACAATAAAAAATAAATTAAAATAAAAAAATAACAGTTAACAAACCTTTAAAGACAGATGGACACAAAACGTTAATAATTCTGGTCGACACTTTGTTATTTGTCCACTAAGTAAGAGGTATGCACGGGGCAACATAAGAGAAACGAGATTGTTTAATGGAGGCTCGGTGATGTTTTGGGGTGGAATTTCCTTGAGAATAAGTATGAATTTGGTGTCTAGGTGAAGGCAGAAGGCTCATTAAATAGCGAGAGGTACATTGCACAGATTTTCTTTCGTTGAACAATTTGTTCCTCTCGCAGAATATATAGGAAATAATTTCATCTTAGTGTATGATAAGACATGGCTTCCTCACGTATCGCATTTCGTCAGTTAAAACACATATGAAAGAACTAAAAAGGGGTAGTTCCCTGGGTTGGCTGTATACCTTATAGTTAAACAAACTGGAACATGAAGTAAAAACCATTTCTATGTAAAAGGTATATTTACTAAAAATTTTTAGAATCCCAATGGATTCAATAAAATGAGTTCATCAGAACGTTTTCAAACCTATCGGTCCATCATCAGTGAATCTAAAATCAAATAAGTAATCCCACTATTAAAATTGAAAAGATGGTTGAAATTGTGAAAGTTAAAATGTGGTTATGATTACTTACTTGAATACTTGCAAAATAGCCATAGGCGTAACCAGGATGATCCTAAGGGGGGGGTTACAACTACCTGAAAGGGGGGGGTTACAACTACTGGAAGGTCTCTGAGGGCTATGGTGTTAAGCGTAGAGAGCTCAAAGTACATCACAATGGGGGGGGGTTACAACCCCCAAAACCCCCCCCTGGTTACGCCTATGAAAATAGCCCCAGAACTAAACAATGGTTGTGATTATAAATAGATCTACATTATGTTAAAATAAATTTAAAATGGCTAAACGCCGATGTTCAGGGATTAAACCTCTGGGAACATGGTGAAACTCTACCCGAGGACCCAATCAACCATCTTCGGTCAACGATGACTACTAAGTGTCAAAGCTATGTAAGGAAATGCTTGATGTGACATTGACAGTTGAGGAAGAAGGTAGTCGATTTTCAAGGTAATTTAAAAAACAAAGTCATGATCCAAGACGAAGATATGTTAAAGATTTTAATATCTGAAAATGTCTGTTAATTAAATCTATTGTTTTTTAAAAATTAAAAGAAAATGTGTTTTACAAAATAAAAATTATTTTAACTGTAGGTAACTACAAATTGACTGTATCAAATAAAATTAACCTGATCAAAAAATTTCAATATGATAAAGTGAGCTGAATAGTAGTAATAATTTTTGATCAGGTTAATTTTATTTGATACAGTCAATTTGTAGTTACCTACAGTTAAAATAATTTTTATTTTGTAAAACACATTTTCTTTTAATTTTTAAAAAACAATAGATTTAATTAACAGACATTTTCAGATATTAAAATCTTTAACATATCTTCGTCTTGGATCATAACTTTGTTTTTTAAATTTCCTTGAAAATCGACTACCTTCTTCCTCAACTGTCAATGTCACATCAAGCATTTCCTTACATAGCTTTGACACTTAGTAGTCATCGTTGACCGAAGATGGTTGATTGGGTCCTCGGGTAGAGTTTCACCATGTTCCCAGAGGTTTAATCCCTGAACATCGGCGTTTAGCCATTTTAAATTTATTTTAACATAATGTAGATCTATTTATAATCACAACCATTGTTTGGTTCTGGGGCTATTTTGCAAGTATTCAAGTAAGTAATCATAACCACATTTTAACTTTCACAATTTCAACCATCTTTTCAATTTTAATAGTGGGATTACTTATTTGATTTTAGATTCACTGATGATGGACCGATAGGTTTGAAAACGTTCTGATGAACTCATTTTATTGAATCCATTGGGATTCTAAAAATTTTTAGTAAATATACCTTTTACATAGAAGTGGTTTTTACTTCACATATGAAAGAGTAAAAACGTCTAGTTTCTTTGTTATTAAAGATATCAGAGAAACTAAAATAATAAAATGTTCACAAAATATAAGACTTCAATATAATTTCGATGTATACCCACCTTTGTACCTTTTACTTCCTACAGGGCAGTGGCGTAACCAGGAGGGTTTTGAGGGTTGTAACCCCCCATTGGGATGTACCTACTTGCTTAAATTGACGGTATTCAATACCCCCAGAAACCCCCCAGTAGTTGTAACCTCCCCTTAGATCATTCTGGTTACGCCGTTGCTACAGGGTGTGTCGAACTTTTGTTTCAGTTAAAAAACATGTTATAGATTATAGAATAAAACCGTCTATTTTCTTTGTTTTTAAAGATATCAGAACATTCTAAAAACAGAATATTCACGACACATAAGACTATAATAAGATTTCGATGCATACTCACAATCCTTGTCCTCCCTACAGGGTGTCTCAAACTTTAAGAAAAACACTTCTTTTCTTCCACCTGGTATAAGTACAAAAACGAAGTTTGAGTAAACCTTTGCCCAACTGTGTAAATACCAAAGAAAAATTTAATTTATTAAAAAAATTAGGGGAATCCGTTAAAACCTTTTCACTGCGGCTAGTTATAAAAGTAGTATGGTCTCTGGTACGGCTGTTTCATGCCTGTGCTGATCAATCCGGTTGCCGCAGTCAGTCGATGTAGTACTATGGCGTATAAATACGGTTCGCGCAGTGTATCAATACAGTGTAGTAAGGACTGTATTTGCAATTTTGTAGAAGTAACTGTTAATCTGTTAGATTCTTGAAAATTAATAATTTGTGGACATAATATACCTTATACAAGAGAACTTAGTGAAATTTTGTTTTTGAAGATTTTCCGACTTTTATTAGAAGTGGCAAAACTGGATATAATATGTTCTGCAATTTTCGGCCCTCATTTGCAAGCATTTTGATGCTAATGCTACACACACAAAATCTTGAAAATGTAACCCAAAAATCTCAGATTATTTACTATTATTTTTGTATTTATCAAATTACCGATCATAACCCTCTTGTACTTTTTTTAAAGTCAATAATAGGTTTATCAGCAGCTGTAATTCACACAATTGACTTCTTAAACTAAAATGAAATAAGCTGATAAACACTATCCTACATAAATACGGCGAATCGGAATCCTAAGATTTTACAAGTAAATCCTCCAGAGTGCGTGCCTGTGTACAAAGGTGCGGATTTGTACGGCTCTTGCAGTAAAGTATAAAATTTTTAAAAGTATTGTAAATTTTAATATATGTCTAACTCTCTTCTATAGGCAACATACAATACGCAAACAATATCTGATTCATACGGTTGCCGCAGCGAATGCCGAAAAAGGTTACGCGTATTTATCCGGTTCCCGTTGTACGGGCACGAAATCATTTTACGTATAGATCCGGTTCCCGCAGTGAAAAGGTTTATGTTCATGAAAAAATTAACTGAGCATAATTTTAGATGATGCATAACTTTTGAAATTATGTGTATTTAAAAAAATGTAAAATGTGCCTAAATTTAGAATTATGTTGATCAAAAACCTTCAAGAAACAAGGGGGTGGAACCAGTTTTACCAGTTAACCAATTAAGAGGGACAATTAAGAGGGATACATGGTAGTCTTAAAACTATCGTGTTACTAATACCGTGTCTACTAATATCGTGTCATAAAACTAACAGTGACTTAGGTTACTGGAAAATAAACTACACTATACAATACCTCTGATAGGACAGCATAATGCTTTTTGTCGGTTGCCGTTTACGATTTATCTCCACCGCATCGGTAGGTACTTTATTCTTTCCGAATTATCTCATATATCTATGACGAAACGTTGTATCGAGTAAGCACAGAAATGCGTTTGATCGAGAGCTTGATGCGAAAACAATCAAAGCAGCAAGCCGCGATAACGCGGCGAGCACAATTAAGCTCTCCGATCCAAAATGGCGACAGGAAGCTTTGCATCAATCACTTCGCACACGTCAATTAGCCCCCGGAAACACGTCACTATCAATTTGAGCAACGCCCGCTCGGATCACATAGCCTATATTGATTTGGATGCCGTTTTTTGTTGTTGAGGGTAATTTGTTGCTCTCGACGCGTCGTTGTCTTCGATAATGATGGACGAGAATTTTGGCACGGATTTCTTTTTTGATGAATTGGGAGTTGTTATTCATACGATTTACCTTTTGTTGGCTTTTGAAATATTAGGTCTAGGTCAAATTTGGCACTCTGAATCGGAGTGAGAACAAAAGGACACACAGTAAATATGGATTTAGTTTAAATATAGAAAATGTATAAAAATAAAACTAGATCACAACCAAACTATTAAAGATCACGGTGTCACCTGTGAAAAGTGGGTTAGGTGCAAATTTGTGAATTTTGAGCTAAGAACATTACCAGAAAGCTAATTTTTTTCTCTTTCTTTGTGTCTAATGGGCTAAGTGATGTCGCTATTACCGCGGTCAATATTCCACTGTGAGTCATGGGTTGAAACTTTAAGATACAACTTTTACCTGTGAAAAGCGAGTCAAGGGTTCTTAGCCCACTTTGTGCAAATTTTCCGTCTCCTAAATATATGTGGAATGTGAGTTATGTACATATTTTTGTACTTAGCAAAAAAAGTAAACTTGATGTTATAGAGTTAGAGAAAATCCACTTTTATAATTTTTCTGTATTTACTAAAATCACCATTAATTAACAGAAAAAAGATAACAATAATGGCGTGATGCATTGGGATCAGGTTAGATGGCTTACCGCAGAGATAAATCTGGAATTATTTTTTATACATTAACACTCGGCAAACACAACTAAAATTAAAAAATATATATTGAAAAATTCTTTATAAAAGGTATACAATTTATTAAAATCCCTTAAAGGGCTACATCAAATTACAGAACGTTTTCAATATATAAAATATCATCATCAATGTTAGAACTGGTTGATCACATGCTAAACCACCAAATAAATACCAGGGTATAAACCCTTTAAATGGTATAAAATTTTAAGTAATAAAATTCCAAACGATTGATAAAATTTATAAAGATAAGGCCCTTATAGATACTATATGACTCGCCATCACCCATAATATGTTCAGCAACCCACTTGATGGGTGAGTCATACAAAGCCCAAGGGCCTTATCTTTATAAATGTCATCCATCGTTTGCAATTTTACGCTACAATGTTATTGTAACAAATTTTATTCCCTGGTATTTTTTTGGTGCCTCAGCATGTTATCAACCAGTTTGAACACTGAAGATGATATTTTATATATCTAAAACGTTCTGTGATTGATGTAGTCCTTTAAGGGGTTTTAATAAATTGTATACCTTTTATAAAGGATTTTTCAATAATTTTTTTTTGTGATTAATTATACAGTGAAGATGTTTGAGTTGAAATAAATTCATTATCTCGAGAATGGGCGAATTTGGAGAGAAATCCTGAAACAGGTCGATTTTTATATTTAAATTATAACTTTTTGCTATGTACAGTGATGAGCGCGCTAATAACCAGCAAAATAACGCAAAAAAGATGAAAAACATATTAAGTTGTGAGATAAAAAAAATGAAACTAGTAGAGTTGGGAAATTTAGTGATAAAAACGTATAAATTTACAATATATTTATTGTTTCTAACCGTTAGACGTATCGGACGAGTTTGACAACTGCCACTGTGACAGTGACAGTTTTAGTTGACATACTCATCTGATATGTCTAAAGGTGGGACACAAAAAATAGAATGTAAATTTATACGTTTTTATCGCTAAATTTCCCAACTCTACTAGTTGCATTTCTTTCTATCTCACAACTTAATATGTTTTCCATCTTTTGCGTTATTTTGCCGGTTATTAGCGCGCTCATCACTGTAAATTATACTAGTGACGCCATGCATCTGGGTGTCATTACGTAATCGATGATTTTTTAAATGAGAGTAGGGGTCGTGTGATAGCTCATTTAAAAGGTTATTTAATTCTCTATTTAGTAATATAAACGTTAACATAATTATTTATACAGGGTGTTCAATTTTTTTTTAATTAAATTAAATGAGACAAAAAGAAGTATGTAATTTATTTATTTCAGAATATGTTTGAGCGCTGTCAGAAAACAGAAAGAAATGTTTATTTCACGAATAAATATTGTTTTTCGCTTAAATTAAATGTTAAAGCAGCCACCCACCTGTCTCTTAGCAGTTTGAACATTGAATTTAAGTGAAAAGCAATGTGTATTTTTGTGAAATAAAGATTATTACCAGTTTTTGGACATCCTGTATAAATTATTACGTTAATATTTATATTACTGAATAGAGAATTAAATAACCTTTCAAATAAACTATCCCACAACCCCTACTCTTATTTAAAAAAATCATCGATTGTGTCATCACGCCCAGATGGATGACGTCACTTGTACGATGTGTATGGCAAAAAGTCATAATTTAAAAATAAAAATCGACCTGTCTCAGGATTTCTCTCCAAATTCGTCCATTCTCTACAGGAATTTGAAATGCTGATATAATTCTTTCGTTTTTTTGTTAAATCTGATTTTTAAATTAGATACAAGTTGATCCGTACACTGAATAAAATCAGAAATAATCCTAATAAAAAGAATAATAATTTTGTTCACTTTTTCAAAAATAATAATAATAGCTTGGAGATAAATATGCTGCCTTGGTACCAAAGCCGAGGCAGTTTTGGGAGGGGTCCGGACCCCACCCTCCCTTGGCTACGTGCCTGACACTCGGCAATGAAGAGTTTAATACTGTTTCTTTCCAGAGCCAAGGGAAAGTTGTAAATTTTTTGCCTCCTCTTAGGTATCAGCGATCACGAATAATACCAAATAAAAAAAATGATCTCTTGGATTTACTTTCTTACATAGGTCCAACATACAGGAAATTTTATAAGAACCTTAATTCGGGCAATGCATCAGACATGTACTCCGATGCCCAAGATGAAGAACTCAAATGAGCATTTTATGATAGGAAAGCAATAATTTTTAACTTTTTTTACTATGTAGTAATACTTTATTTGTTTTTGTTGAAACACATTTTGTATTAATTTAGTATTCATTTTATTTGTTGTGTTCTTAATTTCATTTAATTTTTTTTTCTTTTCTACTCATCCGTTTTTATAATATTGCAATAAAAAATTATTTTACTTACGACATATTATTGTTTATTGTTAACATATAATTTTTTAAAGCTCTAACAGGTCAAATATAGCATCAAATTGCCAACACTTTGAGGTATTGTTAAACCCGTTAAACACATTGTAGGTTCACTAAAAGAATTAGTGTAAAACGCACTAAATACAGATAATTTAAAACAATTTGTAAAAATAGAGGTTTTAATTAATAATAAAAAAAGAAAACATTTCGATAATAAATAAAAAAAGTACTGCCAAAATTTTGAGGCTTTAAAACTGGCATTTCATCAATATGTAGATTCTGAAAAAATTATGAAACATGCAATTGTGTTTTCTCGAAAATGCGATTTTGGTACTTAACCCCCTTTTCACAAGTGACACAGCATAAGAATTTGGCTTACATAATAGTGTAACAAACAAACGACCTATTCGTATTTATATACGACTTTATTAATTTATTTATACAAGTTTTCTTTTACAAACTCTAGCTTAAACTGAACCTATTTACAAAATCCGTTCCTATTTATAGCCCAGCCGTTAAAAACTCAAAGATTCTGCCCATCTCTAGTCATCAGCTCGTCACGCCTACTTGAGGTACGTTCTCGAACACTCTTTACCCCTCCGCCGCCGCCTCGAACATTCGATAGCGTCATTCTTACACGTTTGGAGTTGTGTACCGTTACACTTTGGTTACACCTCCCGAGATTTTCAAAATTTATAAATCATACAGGATGCCGAGGAAAGTAAGATGAGAGAATTTTAAATAATTCACAACTCATCTGCTCAGCGTGGTAAAAGTTCCAACAAGAAAGATTCCTTAATACTCCTACAAAAGAGTAAATGAATTAAAAATGTATAAACATTTTCAATTTCTTTGCAACACGAAAATGCAGCAGCTGCATAATGCTCTGGTTGAATCGGAGAGTGCAGGAAGAGTCTATACCGGTTTCGGAGATCTTTTCCCCCTCATCAGTGGTCCCATATCCTCCTCTCTCCGATTTCCCCAGGCATCACACTTTGGGCCTTTCTGTATTGCAAAGAAAAAAATGTCACGGATGAACTAGAGCCATCTACCGAAAAACAAAATAAGTTATCAATCGAAGTAGCACAGAGAATGACAATAAATATCGTTCCCATACCACCAGATTGACAACAGGTGGAATACTTTATTTGGTTACACCTACTGAGATTTTCAAAATTTATAAATCATACAGGATGCCGAGGAAATTAAGATGAGAGAATTTTAAATAATTCACAACTCATCTGCTCAGCGTGGTAAAAGTTCCAACAAGAAAGATTCCTTAATACTCCTACAAAAGAGTAAATGAATTAAAAATGTATAAACATTTTCAATTTCTTTGCAACACGAAAATGCAGCAGCTGCATAATGCTCTGGTTGAATCGGAGAGTGCAGGAAGAGTCTATACCGGTTTCGGAGATTTTTTCCCCCTCATCAGTGGTCCCATATCCTCCTCTCTCCGATTTCCCCAGGCATCACACTTTGGGCCTTTCCGTATTGCAAAGAAAAAAATGTCACGGATGAACTAGAGCCATCTACCGAAAAACAAAATAAGTTATCAATCGAAGTAGCACAGAGAATGACAATAAATATCGTTCCCATACCACCAGATTGACAACAGGTGGAATACTTTCTTTGGTTACACCTCCTGAGATTTTCAAAATTTATAAATCATACAGGATGCCGAGGAAATTAAGATGAGAGAATTTTAAATAATTCACACCTCATCTGCTCAGCGTGGTAAAAGTTCCAACAAGAAAGATTCCTTAATACTCCTACAAAAGAGTAAGTGAATTAAAAATGTATAAACATTTTCAATTTCTTTGCAACACGAAAATGTAGCAGCTGCATAATACTCTGGTTAAATAGGAGAGTGCAGGAAGAGTCTATACCGGTTTTGGAGGTATTTTCCCCCTCATCCCCTTAACCAGAGCATTATGCAGCTGCTGCATTTTCGTGTTGCAAAGAAATTGAAAATGTTTATACATTTTTAATTCATTTACTCTTTTGTAGAAGTATTAAGGAATCTTTCTTGTTGGAAATTTTACCACGCTGAGCAGATGAGTTGTGAATTATTTAAAATTCTCTCATCTTAATTTCCTCGGCATCCTGTATGATTTATAAATTTTGAAAATCTCAGGAGGTGTAACCAAAGAAAATATTCCACCTGTTCCACCATATCTGGTGATATGGGAACGATATTTATTGTCGTTTTTTGTGCTACTTCGATTGATAACTTTCTTTGATGATATTGTATTCGCCACGCCTTTATTGTTAGCGGGTGCCACTAAATAGTCCAATACAAGTAACACAACACCGGTCTCTCAGACCAAAACCACTAATAACTTAAAATGCTTTCTTGCAGTCTATGCCTTACCGAAGAGATGTGTTTTAGCCTTAAAGGTACCAAGAACGATAAGCGTTGAGCGAGTTCTTAAATAATTATAGCCGATAATGAATATCGACGGTCTCACATACCGGTTGTTAGCTACGAAAAGTTAAACTTGAAAGTGTATTTCTAGCAGTTAGACGAATTAGCCAAAAATTAGTAAGATTTAAATAAACCAGAATATCTAACGCTCCTTTCACACACTAAGAATTTGAACGTACGGTCGCTAGAATGCACAATGACATTCCAATGATCTTCTTCTTAGGGTGCCTGTTCGTTCCGAACGTTGGCAATTATTCTAGCTATCATGACTTTGTTGGTTGTTATACGGATTAGCGGTGTTGAGGTCTTTCTAAGCCATGCTCTCAGGCTAGCAAGCCCGGCTATTCTTCTTCGTCCTGAGGCGGTTTTCCTTCAATTTTACCTTGTAAATGCATTGGAGTAGCTCGTATCTGCCTTTATTTCTCATATTAATGTCCCAAATACTGCAACTTACGGCCCTTCACGATGTTGACTAAATCTGCGGTTGTGTTCATCCTCCGTCGTACTTCTTCATTGGTGACTTTGTCTGTCCATATAGAGCTTCACGATACGATACAATATCGACACTTTTTAAGTATTGAGTATTGTACTGGTTATGCCAATGAAGTATCGTATCGAGTATCGATATCGGCAATACTTTCTTATAAAAATATCGTATTGATATCGATTTCGATACGATATCGATACAATTCTCGATAAAATATCGACATAAAAAGGATTATACATCTGAGCTGTGTAGGCCATTTATGCCCAATTTTGCATGCTTGGCAAGTGGACATTATTCTAAAAATATTACGAATATTGCTTATAACTTATACGTATATTCTTATAAAGATTGAATATGGCTGAATGCTTCTTTGAAAGTCGACAAATACTTACTAATTATGTATTGTTTAAAAACTGCTTTTGAAAATATATGGAAATCCCCAGAGATTCGGAATAAATCGCTATTCAGTATTTGTTAAAAATTATTTTTGAGTCATCATCACTTACTTTCATAATATTGCCACAAATGCCACATGATATAAACAGTGTAATCATAACAGGCATTTACTCACTCTCAAGAATTTCAAGTTCATGCACTGAAGTGTAAAATATTATAACAGCTGATGCTTGGGTTGCAGATCACTTATGCTTTTATGTAATAAATAATTATGATCTAAATACCTATTCCACAAAATATAATCAAACAACTGTGGCGTTTTATTTATTTTTTTCGATATCGATATTTTCAATAATATCGAGGCAAGCGTATCGACAATACAAGAGTATTGTATTGATTTCAGATAATGAGTATCGTATCGACATTAATATTGCTAAGATATGTATTGTATCGGTATCGTATTGGTTTTCGATACGATATCAATACAATATCGATATTTTTATCGAATATCGTGAAACTCTATGTCCATGGTATCTTCAGGATCCTTCTGTACAACCATAGCTCAAAAGCCTGAAGTTTCGATAGAGTTTCTGCCTTCAATGTCCACCTTTCTATTCCGTATAGAAGCACTGAGTACACGTAACATTTAAGAAGCTTTATTTTTGTTTTTAGGGTGAGTTGAACACAGAGCTGATAGTCAAGAATGTACTCTTTGTCTTTCCGATGCGACATTTAATTTCTTGAGTATTGTCCCACGACTCATTTATTATAGTTCCCAAGTAGTTGTATTGTGAGACACGTTCAATTCTCATTTGGTTCACATACAGATTTGCTCCAGTTATGTTTTGTTTGTTGATTTCAATGATGGCTCGAACAATCCTATGGTAATTTTCACATTACACGGCGATAGAGATGCATCAAGTCAAACTAGTTTGATTCTATTCAGCAAACTTGACTTGACTTGAAAACCAAACTTTTTTTGTAAAAAAGTTTGACTTGACTTGATTTCGATATCTTTAGGTTTGACTTGAAATCAAACTTCTTCAAACAGTTTGAAGTTTGAATATCATATTGGGCAACGTGTTTATTTCCAATTCTCTGCTACTCCGCCAATGGCAGATCTATATGGTAAAAAAAAGACATTGATGGTCGAACCGTTTTCTTCTTCTTCTTCTTTTTCTCAAACTATCATTTTAAGCGATTTTTCAGTGATTCGGTGTTTATTTAAACAAATTTGCATTTTTTTTAACGTAACCTATCAATGGAAATTGAAATTAAGTCAAACTCAAGTCAAGTTCAAAGATTCAAGTCAATCTTGTGCAACTCTACACGGCGACTTCACCGAACGTTCCAACCGCCGTGTAATGAGAAAGGTTTCATAGGATTGCTCGAGCCACTATTGGAATGTCATCGTGCATTCCAACCATCGCACGTTCAAATTCTTAGCGTGTGAAACGAGGGCAAATATTGTTTATTTTGACACATACGATTATTTATACGTACTAAATAAACATAAATTAAGCAAAATTGATCGAAGATCGAATATCGTCTGGATATACGCTAAAGAGGGCTTCGTGTGACCCGTCACTGCGATTTCTGGGGTTGTATAAAGTGATGATATTGTATTCGCCACGCCCCGATGGTTAGCGGGTGCTGCTAATTGATATATTGGTCGGAGCGTCGGCGATGCGTGCGATATACTCCCTTTCTCTCTCCTCTTCTTGCATTCTTGATCGTTTTGTTTTTGTTATCGTGAGAGAATTAATCTTTTTTCTGGTAACAAAAAGTTGCGAAGGGAATGTGAGATTAAATTGACCACAACATATGTTGCCTTGCGTTATAATTACAGGTTAACTTTTATTCCTTATTATTAATGTTTCATATTAGGTGTTTCAGACAGATGAAAATTAAAAACTGCATTTGGAGTCTCTTTTACTAAAAGTCAAGAAAATAAAGCGCTAAAAAGCATTACCTAAATTTACCAATTTTTCACAACAAGACAGCAAGATGAATCGCAATGCAAATTTTTTGCATTCGATTCGCGAAAGTGCTAGGAAAGTTTGTGAACAAAATTAATGGTGTAGAATGAACATTGCATTTTGTGCCTAAGAAAAATGCATTTCCAAAATGAAAAATTTGCACCTCGGAAAATATCGACAGAAATGATTTCAATTCCATTACTCAGGAGTTTTAGAGGGTGCTGCACACGAATATGATAACGACAATGGCCATCAAGCTACCTGGTGCATGGTTGGTGGACCTCGACTCCTGGAGTTTCAAGTTAATTTCATTCTAAAACAGTCAACAGTCATTACTCGAAGATTATGATATTTAGTCAAGGGCGCATCTGTTTTGAGATAGACGTTGAGAGGTGACTCAAATTTTTTTGCAGAAATTGCTTGAAAATATCCCAACTAATAATAATTGAGTTATCCTCCCACTCAAAAAGGTCCGGAACATTGTTTAAATAATCAAAATATCAGAAATTAAGGAAAAATTCGAATTTTTTCTTCGTTTTTTGACTTTAAAAGTATGTATTCATTTCCGAAAAAAGTTGTACTGATATAAAAGTTGCGCAATTAAATTTCCTATATTATAGGATTGGTTAAAATTTTTAAAAATTGTCACTCTTGTTGCAAAATAGCAGTAATTGCAAAAAAACCATCAAAAACAAGTATTTGCATTTTACGTTTTTCAACCATTTATGCTACACTTAGGACCTTCATCTTTTACGCAGAAAAACTATATGATAAAATAAAACAATACTGTAAAGTTCATTAAGATCGGTTTAACAGATTTTGCAAAATAAATTTTGCAATCCAGGTTTAGCTAAAAAAATTCATTTTTTCAAAATGTTGCAGGACTGAAAATAAACCAGATAGCAAGTTGAATTTTTTTGCATGTAGAAGAGTACTGTACCTTTCACTGGCAATTTGCATAATAAAAATCGATAAACATCAATTTTTGGTGCTATGCGCAGGACAGCGGTGTTCGATTCACACAAATTGATTTCCACCAAAATTTCTTCCAATCTTTATCTAATATATTATTTTCTTACTCTGTATTTTGTTGTATTTTAATATTTTAATTCTACAAAAATCAAACCAATTTGATTATTGTTTGTGAAACAATTGCATTTTTTACAAATAATAAACTTTTATTCTCTAAGTTGAAATATATATGAACAAAAGATAAAAAAGCTAAAAAATTGCTAAAAAAGTGTTATTTCAAAGTACAGTATAAGTGTTTTTATTTTGCAATAAACAAATTTATTTATTTATATAGAAATGTACTAAAAATTAAAATGTATCAATCATTATCAAAGGTCATTGGAATGCCCAATCAAAGCAAACTATCCGCTGTCCTGCGCGTAGCACCAAAAATTAATGTGTATTTAAAAAAATTCCTGACGCCGTGGTGGTTAAATGATTTTAATTTTGAAAATTACGAATCGAAGGTACAGTATTGTACTATACGCAAAAAAAATTCAACTTGCTTTATTTGCAATCTGCTTTATTTTCAGTCCTGTAACATTTTGAAAAAATGAATTTTTTTGCGAAAGCTGGATTGCAAAATTTATTTTGCAAAATCTGTCGACCCGATCTTAATGTAATTCACAGTATTTTTTTATTATATCATAAAGTTTTTCTAGATAACATATGAAGGTCCTAAATGGTTAAAAAATGTAAAATGCGAATACTTGTTTTTTTATGTTTTTTTTTTTTCGAAATTATTGCTATTTTGCAACAAGGGTGACAATTTTTAAGAATTTTAACCAAACCTATATTGTAGGAAATTTAATTGCACAACTTTTATGTTGGTAAAACTTTTCTCATAAATGAATACTTTTAAAGCTATAATAAAAAAACAAAGAAAAAATCGAATTTTTCCTTGATTTTTTGACATTTTGTTTATTTAAACAAATTTCCGGGCCTTTTTGAGTGCGAGGATAACTTTAATATTATTATTCGAGGTATTTTCAAGTAATTTCTGCAAAAAAATTTGAGTCACCTCTCAACGTCCAAATGTACTACTATTTTTACAGATGCGCCCTGATCTAATTCTGTTGCTAAATGACCTCAGAGTACCTCCCGCAACTTTATTTAAAACTTTAAAAATTTATCCAAAAGACAATTTTTGAGATCTGTAAAATACGTATAATATGAGTATAAGACTACATAGTCTTATACTTATTCTCTCACACGTACCTACTATTACACAGATATCCTCCAAATTACGTAGTTACCTTGCGTTTTTTCTCCTCATTTCCCCAGTTTCCGCCAGCTTCTTTCAAGGAATAATTAAATTTTTTACGTTTCAAATTAGTCGCGACCTTGCCCAGGAAACACAACATTTCAAAGAACTTAGTCTTTCTGTTGAGAAAATAGTTGAGCGCTTACAATTATTTGTAGTCATGTATGGTGTGTCACTCAATTTCACGAACCCTAATATTGATATATCTCAAGGATACTTCCAAAAATAAAAACGTGTTGATTTGTAAAATTTTGACAATTCACTATGGCAGTCTGGGGATGGGAAATCAAAGAAAATTCCTATCATCCAATGAAGATGCCACAGCCTCCTTGTCCACCAAATGTTATGAATTTAATTTCGCAGTTGCAAAAAGTTAGTCCAGTTACAGAGATGTTGAAGAGGAAGTACGATAACAAAGCTTAAAAGCAAGTAAAGCGGCGGGATCTCTTAATGCCACAATCTGGAAGAACAAACACCTAACACAAGACACAAAAGCAAGAATCTATAAAGCAGCAATTAGACCCATATTGACATACACAGCGTAGACCAGACCTGACACATCTAAAACGAGACGACTACTAAAAACAACAGAGATGAAAATACTCCGACGAATATCAGGGAAAAGTCTGTTGGATAGGGAGAGAAGCGAATACATAAGAAGATCATGCAATGTAGAAGACATAAATGGATGGGTGACAAAACAGAAACAGGAGTGGAACGAACACATTAGTAGAATGGCAGAGGATAGGATAGTACGAATAGCACGAGATAAGTCACCAAATGGACGAAGAAGTATTGGCAGACCAAGAAAAAGATGGTGCCATAACTTAAACAATTTAGGAGGCTAATATTGAAGAAGAAACAGGCTTTAAAGCCTATATACAAGAAGGAAGGAGAAGCAGTTGCAAAAAAGACTAAGTACAACAACTTATGTGGATGTAGAAAAAATGGCTTGGTTTGCAATTTGTAATGTGAAAATTGATAATTGATATTATATTGGTCGGAACGTAGGCGATGCGTGAGATATACTCGCTTTCTCTCTCCTCTTCTTGCATTTTTAATATTTTTTTTTTGTTATCGCGAGAGAATTAATGTTTCTTCTGGTAACAAAAAGTTGCGAAGGGAATGTGAGATTAAATTGACCACAACATATGTCGCCTTGCGTTATAATCGCAGGTTAACTCTTATTCCTTTATTATTAATGTTTCATATTAGGTGTTTCAAACAGATGAAAAATAATAACTGCACAGGAGAAGATTCAACTATTGTAGAAATGATAATGTTTGGAAGTCAAATTTGGAGAGTTTGCTTTACTAACAGTCGAGGCAATAAAGCACCAAAAAGCATTACCTAAACTTACCAATTTTCCGCAGCAAGAAGAATCGCTATGCAAATTTTTGCATTCGATTCGCGAAAGTGTAAGGAAAATTTGTGAACAAAATTCGTGGTGATAGAATGAAGAAAAATGCATTTCCAAAATGAAAAATTTGCAACTCGGAAAATATTGACATGAATGAGTTCAACTTTGTTATTCAGTAGGTTTCGAGGGTCCTGCACACTAATATGATAGCGACAATGGTCATCAAGCTACCTGGTGCCTGGTGAACCTCGACTCCTGGAGTTTGAAGTTAATTTCATTCTAAAACAGTCAACAGTCATTACTCGGGGGTTATGATATTTTGTTGATAAATGACTTCAGAGTACCTTTAGCAACTTTATTAAAACTTTAAAAATTTATCCAAAAGACTATTTTTGAAATATGACGCTTTGAAGTATTTGGTAGCACTGACGAAGTGCCAGGTGATGGCATTTTATAATGTCCCCTGTAGCAGCTCCCGCCTTTTACTTCCACATACACATAGTCTTATACTTATTCTCTCACACGTACCTACTATTACACAGATATCCTCCAAATTACGTAGTTAACGTGCGTTTTTTCTCCTCATTTCCCCAGTTTCTGCCGCAGCTTCTTTCAAGGGAGATGCAAGCCGCACAAGACAGAGATGCATAGAAAGAGCTGAGGGAGACCCATGTTCAGCAGAGAGACCTGTGTTCAGTCCTATTAGGTTAATGATGATAGAAATGAATTAGTTAAAAAAATCACACAATTCGGAAAAATATAACTTGATACAAGCAGAGGAAAGTAAATTATGAAAGAATGAATAATATTATTTAAAATATTCGACTGAAAGACCTAAATAAAGCAGTGCAATGCCCAAAAGACGAGGGATCAATAAGATGAAATAAGATTCTCCTATAATAAGATGATAATAAGAAGCATCTAGGATCACTAATGCAAAAAAAATGGCAATATTCTGGGGGCAGATTAAGGATTCTGGCGCCATCAATGAATAATATTATTTAAAATATTCGACTGAAAGACCTAAATAAAGCAGTGCAATGCCCAAAAGACGAGGGATCAGTAAGAAGAAATAAGATTCTCCAATAAGAAGATGATAATAATGATCTAGGATCACTAATGCAAGAAAATGGCAATAATCTGGGGACAGATTAAGCAGTTGCTTAATATACACCTTGCATTGCCTCGAGTGCAGAATGCAAGTACATACTTGAAAAAGAATAAGATAAGGATGAAATTAATATTTTCTTTCTTTCTCCCCTTCCTTTTACCCTATCACGGTGTCGAATTTGGGCTAGCTATTTTAATTTACGTTCACCCATCTTTACCATTCGTTTCTATTTCCTGCTGCCATTATTTTCAATTCCTCGAGTGATACCTTTTCCCGCCTCTACGACTTGCTGTATTTATTCTTTTCTTGGTCTGAACCTTTTTATTTTTACGATGCTCCTTGCTTCATGGACTTTTCTTTTAATTTTTTGGGTTGCATCCTCATCAAATGTCCATACAAGTTCATTTGTCTCTTTACTATTTTATTCATTTTTGTTCATAATATTCTCCTAATAGTCTCGTTGCTTAATCTATCCCATTTTGTCTTTTCAATTATACTTCTTAGCAGTGGCGGCTCGTGACTTTACGGACAGGGTCGGCAAGGTTTTTGTCTCCTCAGATAGGTATGCCATCTAATTAAAAGGCTTCAATTTCATAGAAGATTTTTGGTTTTTGTTTTTTTTTTATTTTTTTTTTGTTTTTTGTTTTTTTTGTTTTTTCCTATAAATTTAGAACCTAAACCTGTTTCTAAATTAAGTCTATTTAGTCTGTTGTTTCGAAGTAGCAAAATGGGCTATAACGTCATTGTAAAATTTATTATTGCTTTGGAGAGATTTTAAAAGTTTTTTTCTATTGACATTTGAAATTTGAGGCATTCTCTCTTGTTTCATGGTGTTTCGACAATACGTTTTGACTCTTTTGAGACAAGAGAAATCCCGTTCATTTGAGGCAGAATTTGCCCACATTTGAGCACAATAATTTATTAATTTCGGGAACAGTTTGTTGTACCTAATGAATTGCAGTATATAAATTATACATATTTTGTAACTTATCCCACCTTCCGAAAATATTTGGATCAGCATATAAACATGTTAATCCATTTTCTTATTTTATTTGATTAAAGAATGATGGATAATTTTTAATGAACTTGTCTAATAGATATTTTGAAAATTATTTGGCGTAACTTTTAAATTTTGAATCGTCAAAGAGGTCAATGACTTATAGCAGTGAGTAAATAATATTTTTGCCTGGTGCAATAGTTTTAACTTTTGCCTGGAGACCATACAATTCACCGGACATCAAGGCAGCGCCGTCATAAATTTGCCTTACCAATTTATTTTTGATATCAAAAAATTTTAATATGGCAGGTACAAACGCCAAAAATATATTCTGTCTTATGGCTTCTACGCACGTCTGAAAAGCTAAAAACCTCTCATAAATAATATTAGACGTAACGCGAATCGAATAACAATTGATACTAGTGAATGACATGTTACCTCTATCAGTAGTTTCGTCTACTTCTACCGAAAAGCATCAAAATGTAACTACTAATTGATTCTTTCATTCTGTGCTGTTTTAGGTACGCCGCTAAATGTCTTCGAGTCAGAAAGTAAATTAGAAAATTTGTTCTCTATAATTAACTTGATGTAACGAATCCTTCGATTCATCCTGTCACCTAAATGGTAATTCCTAACAACTTAAAAAAATTACAATATCAATCACTAAACGACGTAAAACTACCTACTTACCTATTTCATAATTTTATCCCGGGCACGATAGCAAGGTACGTGGCTAGGTACGTGCCCTGCTACCGTTTGCAGATCACCTCTCGGCTGATTGGTTTCTGCCGTACTTGCCATTCAAATAAATACGGGAAATGTATAATTGGTGGCCTATCGGCTAATATTCCATAGCTTCTTATTACAAGCAAATCTTCAATCTGGGGACGGCTTGCCGAAAACACACAATCGCAATCGGGTGCATGGCTATAGGATCATTTTTGAAAAGTCTCTTACGCACAGCGCACGGGGATCACTGAATACAATTTAGTCTGTATTATCTCACAGGTATTTTTTTATCTCACAGAAATGAATATCATCAACTCTAATTAAATTAAATATTTAAAAAAATATATAATGTGTCCATAAATGTGTGGGTCGGCACTGCCGACCCTGCCGACCCTGCCGACCCTGCCGGCCCTGACAAGCCGCCACTGCTTAGGCGTCTCCTCTCCATTGCATTTATCCTGCTCTTATATTTTTCCAGAATTGCCTAGTTTTCACTTGCATAGATCACAGTAAGTATGCCTATTGTGTTATATATGTTTATCCTTGTCTCTCTTGTAAGCTCGTTTTCTCCAGAATTGGGGCTAACGGATAGTATAACTTGTTTGATTTATTTGCTATATTTGTTATTTCCCACCGTAAGTAATTATACCTGCTTCCAAGGTATTCGTAAGCTGTAACACTATTTTCAGTTCTGAGTGTTTACATTTTATCTTTATTTCATTATCTTCATTATCTTCTTTGCCGTGGATTATCATTACCTTACCTTTTTCCTGGGTTATTTCCTTGTTTAGTGCTTCTATTTGCTCTACCCATATATCCATTAGTTTCTGCATTTTATTCTCGGAATCTGTTATTAGAACCACGAGTATGTCGTCCGCATAAATTAAAGACTCTATTCATTACTGTCCCCTTGATAAATACCTCTTTTCCAATTAAATTCTTCCGATATTTCCCCTGTAATTTGTACTCTTCCTTTTATCTTTTTGTAAGTACTTTCTATAATGTTTATCAATGTATTTGGTACATTTATTTTTCTCAAGCGTTCCCCTATAATTTGTCTTTCTATTGTGTCAAAAATGCTGCTCTTAGGTCTATGAATGCTTGCACCAGTTTTCCCCCAGTGTCTATGATTCATTCCATTATGTTCCTATAATATTAATGTTACTTGTGACATTTGTGTTATATGTGACATTAGTCTGTCTTCCTGGTCTAAATGCCTCTTGTTCTTCTCCCAGTTCCATTTCTACTTCTTGGCTTAGTCTCTTCTCTATTTTCGTAGAAATAAATATCTATCTATAAGCAAGGTTCCTACAGCCTCTGCCGCTTCTCGCATTTCGACCGCCATCTTTTTCTGTCCATCCATTCGTCTTCTTTGATGGTTCTATCTCTCATGATGTACATTTTCTTCCCAGGCAACTGAAGGCCTTCCCCTTCTCCTTCTTTGTTGTGGTATGTAATTTAAAGCTTTATTGGGCCATCTTTCTTCATTCATTCGTTTCAGGTGACCACAGTAGTTGTCTCGTTTCAATTCTATCTACACTGGAATGTACAGTGTTTGTCCTCCTTCTAATATCTTCATTCCTTCATCTTTTTTGGATATACCACACGCTCTCCTTAGATAATCCATTTCTACTACTTCTATTCTTTTTCGATCTTTCTTCGTGATCTGCCAAACTTCTGCCCCATAAGTCATAATAGGCTCTACCAAGGTACGATAGATTGTCAATTTCGTTTTTTGTCTTATATCTTTAGACCGTAGTAGAGAGTATAAAATGTTTACGGCATTTTTGCCCTGCTGCATTCTGTTTTCGATGTCTCTTTTGGTAGTGCCTTCTTTAGATATTATAGATCCGAGATATTTATATTCTTTACATGTTTTTGTGGTTCTAATTTCTAAATCTGGATCTTCTTCATCATCCCCTATTTTAAGATACTCTGTCTTTGACATATTCATATTGAGGCCCCATTTTTCATATTCTTTCTTTAGTTTTCTAAACATGTAGTCCATGTCTTCCTCATCATTCGCTACGACTACCTGATCATCTGCGAAAAACAAAGTTGTTAGACATTTACCACCGCCTATGTCTATTCCCATTCCGGATACATGTTTCCTCCACTGCTCTAGCGATGATTGAATATATATTTTAAATAAAGTCGGAGACAGACAACATCCTTGCTTAAGCCCCTTTGTTATTGGAAATGATTCAGATATAAAGTTTCCTTCTTTAACGACACTTCTTGCATTTTTGTATATATTGGCGATAGCATCCACATACTCTCTACTAAGACCTACTTTCGTCAATGTTTGAAACAGTTTTTTCAAAGGTACCGTATCGTATGCCTTCTCTAAATCTACAAACAATAGGTGGGTAGATAGATTCCTTGCCTTGCGTTTTTCTATTACCAGCTGCAGAACGAATATAGTATCAGTGCACGATCTTCCACCACGAAATCCACTTTGTTCTTCCATGTCTTCGTATTCTGATTCTCTTATTTCTTTTATTATTCGACCGTACAACCTCCCTATTGAGCTGGTAACAGTTATTCCTCTGTAATTAGAGTATATGGGTTTATCCCCTTTCTTGTATATTGAGCTGATCTATCCAAAGTTCCAATCATCAGGGATATTTTGTCCTTTTAAGCATTTATTAAATACTTGAACCAACATCTCATGAAATATTTTTGGTCCGTACTTTACCAACTCAATTGGGATGTCTCCAGGTCTTGCTGCTTTACCGTTTTTCGATCTTTTGAGGGCCTCGCTTAACTCTCCGGTTGTTATCTCAACTATTTGTGTATGTTCGGATGATTCTTCCATTTCGATCTCTTGGAATTTATATCTATCTTCTGGCAGTAAGACTTCATATTGGTGTTTCCACTGTTTCAGGTCTATTAACTTTATGTTAGATTTTTCCTTTCCTTTCCTCCGGAGAGACTTTATCACCTTCCACGCTTGTCCAACTCTTGTTCCACTTATATACCTATCCACTTCTGCGCATTTTCGATCCCACATCTTATTCTTACTTTCCACTACTTCTCTTTTTACATCTCGATTTAATGCTGTATATCTCTTGTGATCTTGTTGAGAAATAAATATTAAAGAAAAATTATTTAGACTAAATTCAAAATACCATGTAACAAGAGCAATGAAATATGTATAATAAAGAGGCATTAGAATAGTTTTTTGTAACCTATATAATATAAATTTAAGAATTCGGTTCAAGTTCCGCTACTGGATCTTCTTTGAACCAGAAGGGAGAAATCCTGCAAGTCATTCTTGACGATAGGTGGTGCGATAAGCGACGAAGAGGGTGTCGATAAAGGACTCTAAAAGGATTCCCCGGGGAGTTGTAAGTGATGTTGGCACACCATGTATTATTTATTATGAAAAGAGCGACTTTCGAGGTCCTTTTAAAGGTCTTGACATTCGAGCGCGTTACTGTGCCATCAACTAAAAAGTCTATCATCATATTTTATAAAGACACATATTTTATCAAAATATATATGTCAAAGGTTTGATGGTGTTATTTTGTGCTCTAATTAAAGGATTTTTATTTGGATGTAATTAATATAAAATTAATTGTTTAATTGAACATTCGCAACATACTACTTTTACAATTTACTTTAAATAAGCGAGCTAAGAAACCCATACCTAAAAATAAATACAAAAGGCAGAAAAAACTAATTTTGTCAAAAAATGTAAAGATATAGATAGGTATAGGGAGATTCAAAGAGGTGGCTTTTTGGCCTATTCCAGTGTAACATGTTCAGATTTATTGTGGTTCTCTAGCCTAGATTACATTCTCTATCCTAATCCTTTTTAAAAAGTCCAATAGCTTCGAGACTAGCAGTCCAAGGAGGGATTAGTGTTGCCCAAAATCAGTCTTGGTCTTGCAGTCTTGGTCTTGTTCTTGCGTTTTAGCAAGACCAAGACCAAGACCAAGACCGCCTTATTTTAGCAAGACCAAGACCAAGACTGACCGTGCAAGACTTGAGCAAGAACAAGACTAAGCCTGCGAGACTCTTGCGTCTTGCAGTTTGAGTGTCGTTTTATGGAATAATACAGGGTGTAACAAAAATACACGTCATAAATTTAATCACATATTCTGGGACCAAAAATAGTTCGATTGAACCTAACTTACCTTAGTACAAATGTGCACATAAAAAAAGTTACAGCCCTTTGAAGTTACAAAATGAAAATCGATTTTTATATCGAAAACTATTGGAGATTTTTTATTGAAAATGAACATGTGGCATTCTTATGGCAGTAGTATCTTAAGAAAAAATTATAGTGAAATTTAGACATCCCATAAAAATTTTATGGGGGTTTGGTTCCTTTAAACCCCCCCCCCCAAACTTTTGTGTACGTTTCAATTTGATTATAATTGTAGTACCATTTCTTTGCCTCTTGGTACTTTTTCGAAAAGTCAGTATTTGTCGAGATATTTTGCATATTATTTGTCAAATCCACCACATATTTGTAATTTGTATGTATATGGCCACATATTATGCTATGTTCATCTGTGATATGGCTAAGTACGATTATGGAGACTTGATAATAATAGGAAAATTTATTTATGATTTACATGTTTAGGTATATTTTGAACCATATTAAAAAAGAAGTCACATTTCGATAAAATGTGCCTTATCGAAAAAATACAAAGAAGCAAAAAAGTTTTTAAAACATTGTGTTTAACTAATGGTACTACAATAATAATTTAATTGGAACGTACACAACCATTTGGGAGGTTTAAAGGAACAAAACCCCCATAAAATCTCAACGTAAACATATTAGAAAAGAAGCCGCAACTCGATAAAAACTGCCTTGTCGAAAAAATACTAAGAACTAAAAAAGTTTTAAAAATATTGAATTTAACTAATAGTATCACAATAATAATTTAACTGGAACGTACACAAAAGTTTGGGTGGGTTTAAGGGAATAAAACCCCCATATCATTTTATGGGGTGCACAAATTTCACTATAATTTTTTTTAAGATATTCCTGCCATAAAAATGCCACATGTCCATTTTCAATAAAAAATCTCTAATAGTTTTCGATATATTGGAAAAAATCGATTTTCATTTTGTAACTTCAAAGGGCTGTAACTTTTTTATGTGCATATTTGTACTAAAGTAAGTTAGGTTCATTCGAACTATTTTTGGTCCTAGAATAGGTGATTTAATTTATGACCTGTATTTTTGTTACACCCTGTATATTAGTTCGGGTATATGCTTAGAGACTATGAGATACAAAAAAATATGAACATTTATTTATTGGATACGTACTCAGAGGTCATAATAAATTATTATACAATGTAAAAATAAAATATTTCATTTTTTCCTAATATCAGACGACGCCTTCGCTGCGAAATTAATTACAATTGAGCAATTGTCTAGATTTTGAGAATAGCAACCTTTCATAAAATAACACGATGACGTGACACGACACGCCGACAGTATAATAATATCGCATTGAAACTTTTAAAGAAGTATGTCGCCTATAAGGTGATAAAAATGTAATACGAATACCGTATCCACTGTTACGGACAACCACTCAATTTTTTTTCCTTATCCATATCGTAAAGACTAAACGTCCTACTTATAAACTGTTTGCAGGGTGTGCAATTAGATATTAGATCAATCGGCCAAACAAAATTTTTTGCTGAAAAAGCACTAGATAAGATAATGCCTGGCTACCCTGTATAGTCCATTCGCGCACGGTAAAATGTTACAAATCCTTCAAATTTCAAAAAAGAGATATTTATTATTATATAAAAAGAGATATTGGCCGATGTGTTATTTTGCCATTGTTTTTTTATTGTTAATGAAGAACTTAAGAGAGGATGGGCGATCGGGCTGCATTAAAAACTAAAAAACAATGTTTTTTAAAATGAAATAAACAAATTACTTATCGACAACTGATAAATAAAGTTTAAAATTCAGTTTAGGCACTTCGAGATTTCGAAAATAATATTTTTTACTTGTGTTTTTGAGCCTTGAAAATCGTCATTTTTCGATTTTTTCAGTTTTAAATTGTTTATAACTCGGAAACGAATAACTAGACAAAATCTACAAAAGACCTTTTTTGTTCCATATGATTCAAAGAACGCTAAAATAAGTCTGCAGGGCTGAAACAATTGATTTTTATAATTTTTAAAATTTTTGTTTAAATAAATATAGAAATAACTCAGAAATTACGGCATTTCGGTATAGGAAATATTACATGAAAATTAATTAGTAGTTATTATGGTTCAAAATGCAAAAATATACAGGGTGTTCTATTCGAAATACGAAAGTTCATTATATTTTCAAAAAAAAAACGCAAGATCTGACAACAATCTGTAATTACCACTATAATATCGGCCGCATTAGAAGACCTTTACCCACCAAATTCTATAAAAGTCGTTCAAGTCGTTTCCGATATATTTGAGGCGTTCCATACATAAAACTCACTCTGTATAAATGTTATTTAATTAAACTGCGTGTATTACTTTATATTAATTTTTGTTAAAAAAGTCAATCTTAAAATTTTCAACTAATAGCAAACAAAAATTATCAACTAATAATAGTGTCAAAGCTATTGCGTACTGTGCTGTAATTTAATTTTTATTTTTTTATTTTTTATTTGAATAAATAGCAAATTGTAGAGCTCTTTTATTCCATTTCATTTCATATACCTAATATGAGAGTCCATCAATCCTTTTCTAGACAGATAATGTTCTTTAAAATACAGTCAAGTTTGTCATTTGTTTGTTTTTTTTTTGTGTTTTCACCATGTTTTAGCACATGTCAGGTTATTAAATGCAAACGTTTATTAAGGAACAGACTGACTCCCGTGGGACATGGTAGATAGCCCAGTTAGTTAGGGTATAGGCAGGGATAGTTTAGATCATGGGTTCAAACCCACCTAATGTGATTTGTTTATTAATAAATAGCAATATACTAGTGGGTAACTGCGAGATTTGCAAGACTCTTGCTGCAAGACCAAGACCAAGACCAAGACTAGAAGTGCAATACCAAGACCAAGACCAAGACCAGGTGTACTGGTGCAAGACCAAGACCAAGACTGTCCAAGTCTCGTCTTGGTCTTGCATTTGGGCAACACTAGGATGGATGTAATCCCTAAGGATACGGCACTGGGGCACTATATGACTCCCACGAGGCACGTGGCTTGCATAATTTTAGTATCCAGCCACCCTACTGATGTGATTATTCTTTTTTTTTTCTGTTTAGTATCCAGTCTTTTATATCTGTACATTATGTACATTGCATTTTGCTCTGATGTCGTCACTCCTTATTCGGTCTCCCCATGACCTGTAATTTTTCATAGTATGTATTCTCATTTTTGCTGCTTCCAACATCCTCTGCGTTTTAATTTTGTCGGATATTTCTGATGCTTTCGTAATTATTTATCTTATATTGCTTCTTGATTTCATCACACAGTTAATGTGTCGGTTACACGTTACACCATCTAGGGTTATTAAGGAATCCTTCTAATCCATTAATTTACTATTAATTTGTACTTGATTTTTTACTTCTTTTTCAACGTCTCCGCAGCTGTATTGTACAGTGTAATCCCTAGATATTTAATTTCTATCAATTGCTCAATAGTAAATCTGTATGTTCCGTAAGGTATCCATCTAATCTGTATCGTATCTATTTCTATTGTAATATCTATTTTAAGGCTTTTGTTGAAATAATGCTCTGAATTGTGAAACTGTTTTCTTCTGGCATGTCTAAGTTAAATA
Source organism: Diabrotica virgifera virgifera (assembly GCF_917563875.1). Lineage (NCBI taxonomy): Eukaryota > Metazoa > Arthropoda > Insecta > Coleoptera > Chrysomelidae > Diabrotica > Diabrotica virgifera. The sequence goes on along the minus strand of NC_065445.1, from coordinate 64,095,313 downwards.
TTATGATTGTATAGTATTAGCCACAAAAGAACCAACATTGGATGTCAGGGAAACCTTTATTAGTAGAATAAGGAAAAAATAAAAGTTATGCTGTAACATTGTCCAAAAACAAGAAGTAACAAATAAGAAATAGCAGAGCTACGCAGGAATCCAAATCTTCAATAAAAAATGGGGGCTCCTACTTAAGATTTTAAAGTAACCCCCACCCCACCTCCTTGGGCGGTCGCGTTCTATGTCATTCGATAGATTTTTCAAAAATATTCAATACATGTATTTTCCAGTTTTTCGATCTGACTTTCAGTTTGCAAAATATCGCGGAGTTCGTATTTAAAATTTATCCCCCACCCCTCTCCGTGGGGGTCGTGTTTGATATCATTCGATAGATTTCCTTACGCCCCGCTCAAATCGACAGATTTTTTAAATATACACTGTTTTGCATGTACTTAACTTACCTTATCTTAATCTTACGATTTCGAGTTTTTCTAAGGATATTGTTGGGATATTACTGTACTGGTTTATTTATTTGTGAACTATTACGCGAATTGACTTTTAATTATTATTAAATAAATAAAAGACTTACTTGAAATTGTTTAATTTATAACACTTACAATTTAACACTTAATTTTACAACAATATATCTAATTTATTTTACACTTACATACTAACTTATTTAATTCATTTACAAATATTTATTTATCTACTTTAAAAGTACATTTCAAACCCGTTCACAAAAACGTAACAATATAATATCGCGTTCGAAATTAGTAACTGACTGGCCGCGGACGAATTTCGGTTCTTTATATATACTTCGGCAACGCTCGCCTCGAACGCCCTGGTAAGGTCTGGCCTTTTCTCGTAACGCCGAGAAGCTTCGGAAATAAATAGGCCGGGTTGTGAGCAACATCATAAATAATGTCACATTGCCCCCTCCTTAAAAGATGGTTCCTCCTGGAACCTTGGCGGGACTTGAACTGGATGCTGGTATCTGCAACTGGACCCTCTTTTACAACTCCCAGTTGTAAAAAAGTGACAGGGAACGGTCTTCGCTCCGCACCAGTAACTATGCGGATTGCAACAGATCAACACCTGACCTCGGTGTCTTGGAAAATTTCTTTCACCATATTTCGGATAACTCTCCAGTCTAATTGGCTGCATTCTAACTTTGGCATGGCTAACTTTTGCACGTCGGACTCCAACACGTGCTCTCTCAATTGAATTAATGCATCCCATACATCTTGGTAGGTAGGTTGGTCATGGACAGTGTCTTTTGTTACCAGATAGAATAGGTAACGTGATGCATCTTGGAGTTTCAATGCTTTGCCAGGAGCTGGCAGTTGGCATTGAAGTTCTGCAACTCGACCAAACTTCCTTCGGAAGGCGGATGCCAACCCTCGTGCGTCTTTGATACTGGCCGGGATAGTATGGGCCAGTGAATAGTAATCGGGAAGTGCGAGTAGATCTTGCTTTTCTTCAGTGGTAACACCATGTCTCGCTTTACCGGTACCTCCGTAAGCCCCCATGAACTCTTCAAACGTGAGGTCAGGTATTTCTCGAACTTGGTTGACTTCTACTTCTTCATCTACGTCGTGGTCTCCCTCGTATGGCGCCAACCGGTTATGGTGGACTATCATCGGCTTTCCCCTAGGAATCTTGCTTATTCGGTAGATAACGTCATTAATTTTCTTGAAAATGACGTACGGACCTTCCCAGAACTGCTGCAACTTGGGAGAACAACCTGTTCGCTTCTTTGGATTATAAAGCCAGACTTTGTCGTTCTCCTTGACACATCCCTTCTCGGCTTGGGTATCGTATCGTTTCTTCATTCGGTCGCTAGCGATCTGAAGATGGGAACGGACCAACTCATGTATATCGTCCATTCTTCTTCGCAATTCATTCACGTAATCCTCGCCAGCAACATCTTCTCCAGGTTGACATCCAAACTCTAGATCACGGGGTAGACGCATCTCACGTCCAAATAGGACTTTTGCTGGTGTTTGGCCCGTTGATTCATTAACAGCAGATCTATAGGCCATTGCGAAGAACGGAAGGTACTGGTCCCAGTCTCGTTGATGATTGGACACCATCTTTGTCAAATACTTGCCGACTGTCCTATTCATACGCTCCACCATTCCATCCGATTGTGGGTGATAGGCCGTAGTTCTTGTCTTCTTCATGCCTAGTCTATCACAAATTCCCTGAAATAGATCGCTCTCAAAGTTCCTTCCTTGGTCACTATGGATCTCCAGAGGCACTCCGAATCGGCTGATGCAGTCTTTGATTAACACATCTGCAATAGTGGCGGCCTATCGGTAAGTTTTTTCTCGTCCCATAACATAACTAAATTCTAAAGCGGTTTTAGAATTCTAATTATTTTTTTTTAATTCTCAGATTTCAAGTAGAAAAGTTATTTATTGACCAGCATTGTGGAACCCCACATCATAAACGTAATTTGGAAAAATTAAATTCCTCTAAGTTAGCCCAAATATCTCTGCGAGATAGTTTAAGCAGTTTAAAAAAAAAAGGAGGAAGACGCATTTAAATTTGATTTATGCCAGATGATGATTGCATCCAACATTCCTCTATATAAAGTTAATAACCCTAGTTTTAAATGCTTTTTCGAAAAATATCTTAATAAATCCTTACCGGACGAGAGTACATTGAGAAAACATACTGTGGAAAAATCTTATGTGGAATGTATTTCAAAAATTAAGCGGGAGTTAGAGGGCAATTTTTTGTATATTATCGTGGATGAAACGACAGATGTATGCGGCAGGTTTATAGCTAATTTAATGATTGGAATTTTGAACGAAAACTTTGCGAGAATACCTTATTTAGTTGCCGTTAAAGAATTGGAAAAAACAAACAATTTAACAATAAGTCGATTTATACAAGATAGTTTAACAAACCTCTTTTTACCCAACCCTATACCAGTGAATAAAATAGTTTTAATGTTTTCAGATACTGCGGCATATATGTTAAAAGCTGCTGTTAATATAAAGATTTTTTATCCTAATTTAATTCATTGCACTTGTGTAGCCCACGGGGTAAATAGAATTGCTGAAGAAATAAGAAATCTGTTTCCGTTGGTAAATAATTTTATAAATTTTATGAAAAAGTTTTTGTAAAGGCTCCGTTGAGGGTGCAAATATATAAAGAAAGACTTCCCGGTGTCCCTTTGCCACCTAAACCAGTAATTACAAGGTGGGGAACCTGGCTCGAAGCAGTTTTTTTTTTACTTTGAACACTGCAATGAAATATAATTAGTTATGTCAGAATTTGATGATGATATTTCCGAAGCCATTCGAGAAGCAAAAAAAATATTAAAAAATCCCAAATTGAAACAGGAACTCGCTTATATCAATGACAATTATAAATTAATATTTACCACACTTACCTTATTAGAAAAACAAGAGATAAAGTTATGTGTCAGTAAAATTAATAAGTAGATAATTTAAAGACGAAAATTAAATCGGCACCTGGAAGTAACGGTCAATTAATTTAAAAAAAATGAAATATGTTTTCGACAAGAATGAAGGTTTTTCGTTTTTATCTAATGTTGCTAAAGTTTTGAATGGGACATTTTCCGAGGAATTACAAATTATGCCAGATTTATTATCCGCTCTGAAATATGTTCCAGTTACATCTGTCGATGTCGAACGTTCGTTTTCAATGTACAAATTAATTTTAAGTGATCGAAGACATAGTTTTAAGACCGAAAATATTGAAAAATATTTAGTTGTTTCTATTAATGATAAAATTTTAAGTGGTTACAATGTTTAATTATTAATTAACAGTTATTTAGTTAATAGTTTATTTATACTAATGTGTAAATATACCTGCCTTAAGTTAATATTACATTAATTCACTTTGTACAATAAATAATAAGTTATATTCCTTTATTGCCTATATTTTGCCTAAATGTTAATATTCCTGCCTTTTTTAATAAAAATATTTGCCTATATAGGCGCCTTTTCCTTCAATTTTTGTTGCCTATAAATCCGAGCTTTAATCATCAGATATCAAACATTTTCAATTTTATACGAGGTATGTAAAAATATATGAATTTCGCTTAACAGGTAAGTACTTTATAGTTTACAATATTTCAATTAGAAGGATGTAATTAAATATTGAAACAGAGTTTTTAATTCCAAACAATTTTCTTAATACCAATTTTCGATAATGTGAAATATAAAGTTACTTTACTGTTGAATGAAATTCATATTTTTTGAGATAACATACTTACCTCGTATAAAATTTATAAAATTTGATATCTGTTTGTTGTATCTTACATACTATTACGCCAGAATATTTTATAGAGAATAACTTTTTTTCGTAAAACTTATAATAAAAAAGTTATCAATAGGTTCCAAGTTACGCAGACATACTGTATAAAGCTCAAAAATAATTTTTTTGTTGAACATTTATTATTGTTGAAGCTTATTAATAAATGTATTTTAGGTAAGTTCTACAGAAAAAAGTTTTGATCACTTTGCATTAAACATTTTTTTAGCTGATAATTTTCGGCTTTTGTATTACATTGTTTTATCTTTCTTAATTTTTGTTTTCACCCATTTTGAGAAAATGTGAAAACTTAGAATTAGACAGACTTAGTTTGTCCGTCTGTGAACACAACTCCTCCGTCATTATACCAGGTAGAATGACAAATGAGGTGTCAAATGAAAGCTTATAATCCAAGGATGGCACTAAAGGTGAGAAATTTGACCTAGACTGTCTGTCCGTCTGTCTGTCCGACCGCGAATATAACTCCTCCGTCATTATACCAGGTAGAATGACAAATGAGATGTCAAATGAAAGCTTATAATCCAAGGATGGTACTAAAGGTGAGAAATTTGACCTTGGCTGTCTGTCCGTTTGTCCGTCCGACCGCGAATATAACTACTCCGGTATTATACCAGGTAGAATGACAAATAAGGTGTCAAATAAAAGCTTATAATCCAAGAATGGTACTAAAGATGACAAATTTGACCTAGGCTGTCTGTCCGTCTGTCCGTCCGACCGCGAATATAACTCATCCGTCACTACACTAGGTAGAATAACAAATGAGGTGTCGAATGAAAGCTTATAATCCAAGGATGGTACTAAAGGTGAGAAATTTTACCTTTGACCTTCCGGTTTTAGAAAAGCAACCAGAAGTACTGTTTTAAAGTCACCGGATTAGTACAAGTGATATATTATTCGACGCGCCCTCGCAAGACGAGAACAAATATTTATTTCCTGTTCATGACTGTCTGTCCGTCTGTCTGTCCATCCGTGAATATAACTCCTCCGTTATTAATACAAATAGAAAATGACAAATGAGGTGTCGAATGTAAGATTATAACCCAAGGATGGTATTAAAGATAAGAAATTCGGACTTCCGGTTTTAGAGTTGCAACCGTAAGTACTGTTTTAAAGTCGCCGAAATAGTATAAGCGATATATCATTCGACGTGCCTTAGCAAGATGAGAAAAAATGTAAAATTTTGGTTTTAATATCATTTCCGGTTAATAAAAAGTTCTAACCAGAAGTGCCATTATAGTCGTAGAAATAGTACACATTTAACACATGAATCGAAGCGTATTGAAAAGTTGAGTTTGAATCTTTAGTTCCGGGTTTGAAATCATTTCTTTTTAAACAATGATTACCCAAAGTTTAGTAAAAATGTCTCAAAATTAGTAAAATCGTATATCAATCGACGCAAAGTTGCACGAAGAGTTCAAATATCGACTTCCAGTTCTACTTTCGATTACTTTGGGTGAAAACCTAGGACATACAAAGTCCAATTACTTGTCTCAAAAAGAAATTGTTTATTTCATTTCTAACGTCAAATAATTAAGTGCATTTGTAAGATTATATCCCAAGCTTTAAAAAACACATAATATAAAACTGTAATAAATCTGTTCAAACTTAAGTAATACCGTCTTAAAGTGGTTGTAATTCTGTAAAGCTACGAAGTTTTTAAAAATTACATTTTTTGAGCGTCGTATCATTGGAATTAAATTGGAGTTTTTCAATGGTCAAGTCAGTTTTTTTCTAAGATTTATATTTTCGGAGTTATTCTAAAAAACAACTAATTTCGCAGTTCATTTGTCTAATAAAAAATGAAGCACCCACTTTTGGAGTAGAACTTTTTGATATGTTGTTTATTAAACATTTCCTAGTCAAATTACAAAAAGTTGTATCTTGTTTAATTTTTTCCGAAGTCAAAATCTATATTGACTCCCCTATATATAAATCATAAAAGTCTAGTAGGCCAAACTAATAAAAAACCACCCTAAATTCTAATCACCTTATAAAAACACCTTTTCCGTTTACTAGACAACACTACCACGCGCGCTGACATCGCTAGCATCCCTCGTTATTTATTTTTGGGGCCAAAAGTCAAACAGCTTTATTAAAACGTAAATATTAACACTGTGAGGGCTTCGTCGGAAAAATTAAAAATGCTTGTCAGTCGTAATTATCATTATCACGCCGGAAAACCAAGCTGACATCTAAAAGCTCGACGCAATCTTTACGCTTTTTTTAGGCACTTTGTCACCACTAATAGAAGTGATTTTTCTTCTCGCACTGAGCTTATAAAAAATGTATTTTCTTTTAAAAGTTGCATATTAATTAACATTAGGGTGGTACCTTTATATAACATAGAGTTTACTAAATTTTCATGTCTATCTATTCTACAGGGTGATTGATTAGTGGGGTAAAGCTCAATAGCCCCGCTATAGTAATAGATAACAATAAAAGTTAATAACAAAAAGTTTAGCCACCTTTGAGCTTCACATTACAAAATTAGTTAGAATGTTACAGGGTGGTTTTAAATGGAACACCCTATATTTTATTCGAAATCCTGTTAACTTCTCCATCACAAAAATATAAAAGTTTGTTATGTATACAGCGTATTTACAAAGTTATAACCAATTTTGTATGAAAATCGTAACAAGTTCAACTCCCTGTATAAATAAAAATAAGCAAAACAGCAATGGTTTATTCATGCCATATTTTTTTATTTATTGTCAGAATTTTCAATAATTATTGAAATTGCCAATTTTCTTTATATTAAATACAGGGTGAGTCAAAACGCAAGTACATTATTTTCTCAGTAATGTTAAATGGAACACCCTATATTTTATATAATTATTGAAGAGCAACATTACCGTACTTTAACTTTTATATAACATTCCCTATGTCCAAATTTCTTAGTTTTCGAGATATTTTCATTTTTCAGAGCAAATTATTTAGGTGTATAAATTTATCTAAATTTTATTTTAAGTAAGCTATGACTGAATTGACAATTGACGATTACTGATTATCAATCCGGTAATCAATGTAACAATCTAGCAAATAAAGAAATAAAAATAATTTATTAGTAATACATTTTACAAATAAAACACAACCACAACATGGAACATTTTTGAAACAATTAAAAACTACTTTTTTATGTAAATGCAACAAATAAACAAAGAAAATTAGTAATAAATTTTACAAAAAAGCACACAAACACAAAATACAACATTTTGTGGAGACAATTAAACACTACTTTTGTATGTAAATGTAACAGTGTAACAAATAAAGAACGAAACATAATTTATCAGTAATATATTTTGCAAAAATACATGTTTGAAAAAATTAGACGCTACTTTTAATAAAATATTTTTAATATTTAATTACATAAGGTGTTCAAAATTACCTCCTAACACATTTATGCACGCCTAAAAACAATCATTGAATAAGCTACTTACACTACGAAGCATTGTTGTTGGAGGTATTTTATAAACGTGATTATTAACGTAACCCCAAAAAATCAGTCCAGTTTATTAAATTCTGGTGATTTGGGTGGCCACGCTACTGATCCATTGAAAAATAAAAATATCTCGAAAACTAATAAATTTAGACATAGGGAATGTTATCTAAAAATTAAACTACGGTAATGGTACTTTTCAATAGTGATATAAAATACAGGGTGTTCCATTTAAAATTACTGAGAAAATAATGTACTTGCGTTTTGACTCACCCTGTATTTGATATAAAGAAAATTAGCAATATCAATCATTCTTGAAAATTTTGACAATACGAAAAAGATATGGCATTCACAAACCATTGCTGTTTTGCTTATTTATATTTATACAGGCAGTTGAACTTGTTAACATTTTCATATAAAATTGGTTATAACTTTGTAAATACCCTGTATAACATAACAAACCTTTATATTTTTGTCATGGAGAAGTTAACAGGATTTCGAATTTAAAATAAAATATAGGGTGTTCCATTTAAAAAACATAAGTTTGGTCTGCCACTGTGTTATCGAACACCCTGTAACATTCTAACTAATTTTGTAATGTGAAGCTCAAAGGTGGCTAAAACTTTTTTATTGACTTTTATTGCTATCTCTTACTATAGCGGATCTATTGAGCTTTACCACACTAATCAATCACCCTGTATACTATTTTCGTGTCTATTTTAAAACATGCCGATAACAAACATATTGCTCTATCTATAATTTTCGCAGATGAAGTGTTCCCTCCTTTTGTAAATTAGCACTATGAGGTTACTTTAACAGTCTTTTGGGATTTTTCGCTTTTTCCATGCCTCTGTGTATATTTTCCATAACCGGTTTATCCCTTCTTCTACTATGTACATATTTTACAATTTCCGGGCTTATGACATGTCATCATCCCCTTCGGCTTTGCCTGTTTTTATGTTTGATACTTCCTGTATTATTTTTCTCCACTTATTTGCTCCATTTCTTTGTTTCCGTCATCTTGATATGTTTCATTTCCAACATCTATTGTTTTATTTCTAAATTTATTTTCGTAGTATCCTTTCCATCCTTTCCACTGTTCTGAATTTGTTTGAAATTGGTTTGTTTTATCCCTTACTGCTGTTATTTTTTTTATGGTTTTTGTTTCATATGCCTGATTGTTGCCCAACAGCTTCTATTATCTGTTGCATAGATTTTCTGTAATTCCAAAATTCTTCCCGCGTCTTTGCTTTTGATTATAGTTTGGTGTTTTTCTCTAATCGTCTTAGTCTTTTATATTCTTCCTTATCTTCTTCCCGCTCGGTTTCAATGTATTTTTCCATGCTATATTCCTCTTCTTCACTGTTATCTTAATTTCATTGTTCCACCACCCTTTTATAGTGTTTGTTATGTGCCTGATTCCACATACTTTTATTGCTGTAAACTTTAGAACTAAGTACTTTAAAGGCGTTCCATCTTTCCTCCAGTGTCCATGCATTTTTTGATTTTCTAGTTTTCTTAATCTTCTATTTGTTTCTCTTTTGTAATCTTCTCTGACCTGTTCTAACTTAAGCGTATTTACTTTATTCCTTGGTAATCTTTTCTTTTCACCTGTTTTATTTTCCATCCTCGAGTTTTTCAGTAACTATCCTGTGTTGTGTAGCTGTAGCTAGTTCTGGTTCTTTTTGTGTTAAGACGTTATGTATTTTATGTTCTAGGTTTCTCTTATAAACTATGTAATCTATCAGACTTTTCGCATTTCGAAATTAACATTGCAAGATCTTCCCGGAAAAATTAAAAATGCTCGTCAGTCGTAATTATCATTATCACGTCGAAAAACCACGCTGACATCTCAAAGCTCGACGCAATCTTTACGCTTTTTTTAGGCACTTTGTCACCACTAATAGAAGTGATATTTCTTCTCGCACTGAGCTTATAAAAATGTATTTTCTTTTAAGAGTTGCATATTAATTAACATTAGGGTGGTACCTTTATATGACATACAGTTTACTAAATTTTCATGTCTATCTATTCTATACTATTTTCGTGTCTATTTTAAAACATGCCGATGAAAAACATATTGCTCTATCTATAATTTTCGCAGTTGAAGTGTTCCCTCCTTTTGTATATTGGTACTATGAGGTTACTTTGACAGTCTTTTGGGATTTATTGCTTTTTCCATGCCTCTTTGTAGTGGCGTACTGAGCATGGTTCCGCGGAACTAGAGCCCGGGCCCCGCAGGGGCCCGCTTTAATGCGCTTTTTGCTTCTTTTGTTTCTAATTTGATGGGGACATTTTAAACTACACAAGTAGACACATAGGAAATGTAACTGCTTAATAGATTTTAATTTTTGTGTAGGTACTTATAAATAATAAAAACGAAAAATACCTATTTCTCAAAAAATTTGAAAACAAAATTTTTAAAATACAGGAAACCCTGTTGTAAGGTTCCTTACACGTTTTACCTGCTTTCCAAAACCCATGTTTTAACATTTGTAAAGACTAAAGCCGACTGGGCCTGCCTACACGTGATAACTCAAACACTTGTATATTAGCAAGATTCATGAATAAGATGTAGGTAAACAACAAAGTTGTAAATATGCATTGCAAGTTTTATACGGCCATAAAAATAATTCCAATACAATCGATGGAGGCTCGATACTCGTCTTTATTGAACCGTCATTATTCAGCCTGTACCTTTATAGAGGTAGGTAATTCTTAAAAATTGAAATTAAATTCTAAATATAGACAAAAGTGGTAAGAATAACAAGACACTATATTCCACTAATTTCTTTTTAAGAAAATCTCGTCGCGTCGTTTGATAAGAGATGTCAACCCCACCGTTATATCCAGGGTTTTTTTTTATATTTTTTAAGCGTTTTATCTCCCTAGAGGTTTGTATGTAATTATTAAACTTATTTATAAATGTATCATATTATGCAATTTCAGAATCTATTTTGTTGATATAAATTTCATTCCAATGTTAATTTTTTAAAAGCTGTGTTAGTTTTCCGATATTAATGAGGTTTTTAATCATAGGGTTTTTAATTATGACTGGAATTTTGGATGTAAAAAATTTTTGAGTTTCATTATTTATAAAAACGGCTGGCGTAAAGTGATCAATCATGTGAGTATGAAAAACGATAGGATAAACATATTAATTTACTGTTTAAATCGTCTATTGTTTTTTTAAAAAGTTTCTAACATCAATGGTAAGTAAATTTCGATCAAAATAATGTTGGTATCTTTTTTTGATTGGTAAAAAAGTCGTGAAAATCACTTTCTAATTAGCATCCGATATGATATTACCGCTTCACAAATTACTTTACTTATTGTTTATAAGATAATGTAAGATTTGTTGGTTCAAAGTGCCTATTTTTGAAAAGGCTGTAGTCAAATGAGCTTAAACGAGTCACTAATCACGAGTGTATCCAAAATTTGAACAGACATATCTTATAACCAATTTTTGTCTTCATATTAATTTACTGTTTAAATCGTCTATTGTTTTTTTAAAAAGTTTCTAACATCAAAGGTAAGTAAATTTCGATCAAAATAATGTTGGTATCTTTTTTTGATTGGTAAAAAAGTCGTGAAAATCACTTTCTAATTAGCATCCGATATGATATTACCGCTTCACAAATTACTTTACTTATTGTTTATAAGATAATGTAAGATTTGTTGGTTCAAAGTGCCTATTTTTGAAAAGGCTGTAGTCAAATGAGCTTAAACGAGTCACTAATCACGAGTGTATCCAAAATTTGAACAGACATATCTTATAACCAATTTTTGTCTTCAGGAAAACAAGAAGTCCAAAATATTCACAATAGCAAAACCTATATTGTTTTATACTAGATAAGATTTTTGGTATCACCAATAATTAATCAAGTTATTTTGAAAAAACAAAATTTTTTCACAATTATAATTTTTTTTTTAATTAAAACCAAATTGTTTTTTAAAATGAGCACTTTGAAGCGGTAAAACTTACAGATCATATAAGCAATACATAAGTCAAGTAACTTGTGAAGCGGTAACGATTAATTTCTTTTGGGAGTCTAATTAGGGGGTGATTTTTACGATTTGTTTACCAAAAAAAGTGTCCAACTTTATTTTGAGCGTTACATAGTTAATATTGATGCTAGAAACTAAAAAATGGCAAAAATATAAGGTTTGTTCCAACACAACGAGAAACCGTCCATGTATCGATCACCGTCCTGCGCAGTACCATGGAACGCATTATTTCATTCCCATGGAACCCATGGAACGTTAACTATCTAGTAACGCGATCGTTACATGACGGTTCTTCGTTGTGTTGGAACAAACCTATATTAAAAAAGTTGTGATGAATTTTTCTCGAAAATTGATTTATTTTTAGTTATTTCATGTTGAAATATTCGATTTGGAATTTGACGAATAAGAACCTACATTTCTTGACCTACTGGGTTTAAAGACATAGTATATACACCATATTTTTCACTTTTTTATAAGCTATATTTTTACTAGGAATATTTTTTTCGATAACATACTTACTTTTTGAGGGTATTTGTGAAAAACCGCCTCAAAACGTGTTTTTTTTTTTTGAAAAATGAACATATTCACTCACAAATAATTCGAAAAGTATTGACTTAGTGAAAAAACTCTATAGAACTTAAAGCTTGCTTAGAATTACGCCCGGTTTCATAATCAACTTAAAGTGAACATTTGAGTTGACATTTACCCATACGAATTGCATTGATAAAGGTACCGACTTAAAATTTAAAGTCCACTTTAACTGATTATGAAACCGAGCGTTAGCCAGTTTATCCAATTCCGGACTTATCTTGAACGTATGTTTTTCACCCGAGAAGGGGTAAAAGATACCTAGGGCAGAAGCGCACATCGGCACAATATGTATTACTTTTTTTTGCTTGACATGTTAGCTATGTCTATGCCAAATTTCATCTCAATCCGGGCAGTTCTTTGAAATGTACAGAAAAAACCGTGAGTAAATGGACTATAAATTAGCTTGAGTTTTTATGATATATTTTATGATATAATATGATGATTTATATTTAAAGTTTTGAGCGGGGGCCCGCATTCCAACTGGAACCAGGGCCCGCTGATCTATTAGTACGCTACTGCCTCTTTGTATATTTTCCGTAACCAGTTTATCCCTTCTTCTACTATGTATATATTTTACAATTTCCAGGCTTATGACATGTCATTATCCCCTTCGGCTTTGCCTGTTTTTATGTTTGATACTTCCTGTATTATTTTTCTCTACTTATTTGCTCCATTTCTTTTTTCCCGTCATCTTGATATGTTTCATTTCCAACATCTATTGTTTTATTTCTAAATTTATTTTCGTAGTATCCTTTCCATCCTTTTCACTGTTCTGCATTTGTTTGGATTTGGTTTGTTTTATCCCTTACTGCTGTTATTTTTTATGGTTTCTTTTTTCATATGTCTGAATGTTGCACAACAGCTTCAATTATCTGTTTGCACAGATTTCCTGTAATTCCAAAATTCTTCCCGCGTCTTTGTTTTTTATTGTCGTATGGTGTTTTTCGCAGTTACCAGACTGAAAAACAACAAGTCAGCTGGATTAGACAATATTAGCGCAGAAATAATAAAAGAAGGCGGAGACTCCCTATTGAATGCGATACACGAAATAATAGTCAACATTATGGAATAATAAACAACTGCCACAAGATTGGAATACCGGAGTAATTATTCCACTACATAAAAAGGGAGATCAGCTTGAATGTAAAAATTACCGGGCAATAACGCTACTGACTGTGGCATATAAAATACTGTCAAATATTGTCTATGAGCGATTGAGACCACATATGCGGAACAAATAGTTGGGGGATATCAATGTGGTTTCTGTAGGCAGAAGTCCACAATAGATCAGATCTTCGTCTTGAGGCAAATATTGGAAAATACTAGTGAATTTAATATAGACACACATCATCTCTTCATTGATTTTGAGAGTGCTTATGATAGTATCCATCGAGAATATCTGATCCACGCCCTGAAAGAGTTTAATATTCCAACTCAACTCATTGATATAGTAAAAAAAAAAACACTTAAAGTACAGAGCCAAATTCGAATTCAAAACGCACTAACAGATACAATACATGTTAGAACGGGCCTACGACAGGGAGACGCCCTATCCTGTATTCTCTTCAACATCACATTAGAGAAAATAATTAGAGAGTCAAAAGTCAACACCAGAGGAACAATAATAACAAAAAGTGTACAAATATTGGCATTTGCAGATGATGTTGATATCATAGCTAGAAGCAAAAGAGAAATGATAGAAGCATTTAATGCGATAGAAAGAGCGGCACAAAACAGTGGCCTAAATATTAATGAAATAAAAACCAAATACATGAAGGCCAGCAAATCGACAGGTAAAAGAAACCAACAGAATCTGACAATAGGAGACTATAACATCGAAAGCGTAAAAAAATTTACATATCTAGGTTCACTAGTCACCGCAGATAACAATGTCAGCGAAGAAGTCAAGAGAAGAATACATATTGCTAATAAAACTTATAATGGACTAATTAAACATCTAAGATCTAACAACATCACGAGAAAAACCAAATGCAAAATATACAAAACCCTGATAAAACCGGTCCATTATGGATCAGAGACATGGACACTGTCGAAAAGCGATGAGAACTTATTAGGTACGTTTGAACGAAAAATCCTTAGACACATATATAAGGGGCTGAAAGAAAATGACGTATGGCGCAGAAGATATAATTTTGAACTATACGCAGCATACAACGAACCCGACGTCATAACATCCATAAAAATTTGACGTCTGCGCTGGATGGGCCATGTTGAACGGATGTTGGAGACCGAAACACCAAAACATATAATGAGGCAAGCAAAAGTAAGGAAAAGGTCAAAGGGAAGACCCAAACTTAGATACACGGAACAAGTGGAACAAGATCTGAAAACACTTGATATTACCCACTGGAAGAACAAAGCAAGGAACAGAACAGAATGGAGGAAAATCCTAGAACAAGCAAGGACCCAAAAAGGATTGTCGACCTACTGATGATGATGATGATGATGATGATGGTGTTTTTCGCAAATCGTCTTAGTCTTTTATATTGGCTATTGGCAAATGGAAAATTAAATTAAAAAATGGAAAGCTCTCACTAAAATGGAAAATTTTACCTAACTTTTTTTGGTTTTAGGACCTAATAATCACAACCCAATAGGTCCCCAAAGCGCTCGAGTGATGGGACCCTATAACTTAAATAGTAGAACCTAAAAGAAAACGTTTGAACACTGTGCCGTCACTTTTCAGTGGCACATGCGTCGACAGTGGCGCATCAAACTTTCCACTTATGGACGGGATACATAAATTAAAAAATACCCTCTTATATAATCCTTATAACCCTTAAAAAAGAGTATATAACTTTTTTTTGAGGATAGCTGCAGATCTAATTTTTTCTAAGTCTTGTGTATTTTATCAAAAACTATATTTCTAATTTTTGTCAGATTTTTTTGTAACGCTAGTTACCTTAAAAAATCAAAAAAACTGTTTTTTAAGGGGGTTTCGGGGGGTTTTAACGTGTTTCTCTCATTTTTAAATATTCTAAAGGACTCAGTTACTTCAAGTTACATATAACCTATAAAAAAATTTATTTGATATATTATGAAGTCTATAAAATAGGAAAAATCCCCAAAAACCCCCCAAAAAACAGTTTTCGGATTTTTAAAGGGGGCGAGCCTTACGGAAAAATCTGAAAAAAATTAGAAATACATATAGTGTTTGATAAAACACACAAGATTAAGAAAAAATTAAACCTACAGTTATTCAAAAAAAAGTTATACGCTTTTTTGAAAAAAAAATTTTCTTTTATTTTTTTGAGGTTGTGTACACTCTACCTACGGGTCTATATAAAATAGACGTGTTTTATAAAAGCCTCAGCTATGCGTGTGAATTTTTTGAAATTTTAAAATTGATTGAATCCCATAAAAAAAAATAAAAAAGAAAAATGAAGTTTTTGATCGTGGGGGCAAGGGGAAGGAGGTGGTGGGTTAAAATTACGCTGAATCTTATGTGTTAATCACATAGCACTTAAAAAAATAGAAAAAATTTAATTCTGTTAGTAAGGGAGGGTAACTTTTAATTTATTTATCCCGTCCATAAGTGGAAAGTTTGATGCGCTACTGTCGACGCATGTGCCACTGAAGAGTGACGGCACAGTGTTCAAACCTTTTCTTTGAGGTCCTACTATTTAAGTTATAGGGTCCCATCGTGCCTAAAATGATTAAGAAATTTCACCTATAGCGGCTCTTAGTCTATTAGGAAATGCTCCATAAAAAGAGCGGAGAATATACCAACATAACATTTTAAAAAGATTAGACAGATAGACAGATACCAGATATTACATTTTTGGACATAACCACTATTATTGTAATTTTAACGTTAAAAGATTTCGGAGATACATGTTTTTAACAGAAATTACAAATGAAAATAATATAAATTGCAAAATGGGAATGTTGTAATATGAATGAAATTCGATATGTTTTAAACAATATATGTATCAACAGATACAAGATACAAGATAATGTCAAACCGGGTCAATAAGTTGTTCTTTCCCATGCAAAATAACGATAGAAACCTTTTTCAAAAGATACATTGTTCCACCAATCCAACAAATCATTAATGACGTAATCCCATAATGATACAATAACTATCTATCTATATAAATTCGAAAGAACATTATCGTGGAGCACTCACTCCAAGGGGATGAAAAAGCATATGTTTCCAGCCATTTAACGAATTAGGGCATGATCCTCTGTATCATTATAAAGTGAATCTGAAACGTTAAGGGGTGGCCCACCCCAATTCTTCCCACGGGTGGGTGACTTGATGCCGATGCGTGCCAACAACCACTAACCAAACAAAAACCACCCCGAACTATGCAATTAAAAGTTATTGTTGGAGAAAGTGAGCAGTGTCACTTCGTATTTCACGGAGTGAATTGAAAAAATGAACTAAGCATGTGAAGTTTAATCATAATTAGGCGATAACATGTAGATAACAGTATAAAGATATTATCAACTCTAGTGGTGTAGCTGTAGAGTCTATGTAGCTGTAAAATGTTAACTGTCTACTAGTCACACTCGATCTGAATTACACTGTTTTTTTATAATAGGAGAGGAAAGTATGCTAAATTTGCAGTTACTCGATCGGTATGGGGACCTATTGGGTTGTGAAAATTAGGTCCTAAAACCAAAGTAAAGTTTTTTTATTTAAGTGGGAACTTTCCATTTTTTAATATAGTTTTTCATTTACAAGAATAGTTTTTCCGATTATAGCGCCATCTATCCATAATTCGAAAAAACGTCTCTAATAAAAATTACTTTCTCTTACGTAAGGAATCCAAATCTGCAATAAAAATGATTGCTCCTATTTAATATTTTAAAGAAACCCCCACCTCACCTCCATGGGGGGTCGTGTTTGGTGTCGTTCGATAAATTTTTGAACGATAAAAAATATTGAATACGTGTATTGTTTTTCGATCTGATGTTTATTTCGCGAAATATCGCGGGGTTCTTATTTAAAATTTCAAATGTACCCCCCTCCCTCTCTCTCCGTGGGGAGTCGTGTTTTTATCATTCGATAGATTTTTAAAAAATATTGAACACTTATTTTTTTTGTTTTTCGATCTGACGTTTATTCGTTTTTTTCTTGTGAAACTTTGTGAATCACCCATTTCCTTACGCCCTGCTCAAACCGTCAGATTTTTGAAATATACACTGTTCTGCATGTAACTGTTTTACTGTACTGCATGTAAATGTTTTACTTAACTTACCTTATCTTAATCTGACGATTTCGAGGTTTTCTAAGCATAGATTTTTTTTCGTATTAAAATTCAATATATGGTAGGGGTACAAGGATTCACCCCATGTCATAATCTGAGGCGTTCGAGTAACTGCAAAAATCCCCACTTGGGCTCCCCTACCATTAAGAAATCTGTGTTAAGAAAAAGTCAAATTAATTAGGTGAAATATAAGTATTTAATAAACTTAATAAACAACAAACTAGACACATAATTTAACATTAGATTAACATTATTTTTACCAAACATTTTTGTCTACCGAATCCATCAAATCTAAACCAATCTCGTGGTACCTAGTCAGTTAGATAAAGGATCATGCAAGTTTTTATCACTTCTTGGGAAGTTATCCGTTGATCTGTCGCATCCACTGAAAGGATTTAAGCAGGTGCCTTATGATTTCTTTCGTCCATTACTACAATGCGACCTCAAGAACAGAATCTGTGTAAATTGTGCACCCAGCGACTTGTTGCCAAACGGACAAAATGAATGAAACATCGTCTGAGGATGTCTGATGAGCCACACATTGAAATTTGATTTTCTTCGCAATACTTATTCATTGTGAAAGAGATCTACATGAAAGCCAGTTTGGATTTATTAATACACTGCTCAAGTGGTTCATATTCGTTTTCGACTAGGGTTTTCATATTTTTTCCATATAATTTACTGAGAGTGCTGGTAGCTGAGATGTAGCGGTATGTGGTATAAACAACAAGACAATCTTGGCCCGCTACTATTTACATATACAGTGCTAGTCAAAAGTCCGTACCCCCCCTCGTATCTTTTGAACGGTTATACTTATAATAGTGAAATTTGGAGGGAGGAAATAAACGGATGTAGGCGCCTTAACTAGTCATGACAGGTGACGTAATAGTGACAGATGACGTTGCAGCGCCACCATGACAGATAATTTTAAATGAGACCTTATGGCAAGTGATACCTCGTTTGAAAGGTATTGAAAATACCTATTCAGCCATACTAATTTTTTTGGATATAAATTGATTTTGATTTTGGTGAATAAATGAAATAAATATAAAATTGTAGTTTCGCATTTAATTAATAAAAGTTCAAATGTCCGCCTATGTTTTTTTTGTCAAAAAAGTTCACGTTTTTCAGTTCTCTAATAGTTTTTACGTCAACGTCAACCCTTTTGACAAGTAATCATAGGCGGAGGTTTGAATTTTTATTAATTAAATGCGAAACTACAATTTTCTATTATTTCATTTATTCATCAAACTTAGCTTAAACTCAATCAAAATTAGTATGACTGAATAGGTATTTTCAATACCTTTCAAACGAGGTATCACTTGCCATAAGGTCCCATTTAAAATTATCTGTCATGGTGGCGCTGCAACGTCATCTGTCATTATTACGTCACCTGTCATAACTAGTTAAGACGCCCAAATCCGTTTATTTCCTCCCTCCAAATTTCACTATTATAAGTATAACCGTTCAAAAGATACGAGGGGGGGGTACGGACTTTTGACTAGCACTGTATAATAATAATACATAATTTATATATTAATACATAAATGGAACTCTACCGTACAACATATTGATTTATGCCCTTCCAGTCAGATCACATAGGGACTGATCCGCAAATTGGGAGAAGCAAGCAGAGCAAAGTACTCGAACTAATCAACAATTGGGCCAAAAATTAACACAGCCGACAGAATAATTGAGAACTCCCGAACTCCATCTGAAAAAACTCATACATCGACCGTAAAAAGTGCTTGTAAACAACCTAAAGCAAATACTTCAGCAATATCAGAATACTCATTTGCCTTCTCATTGGATGGAAATAATAAATAAAGCACTTAACCAAACTAAAACAGGTAAAGCAGTTAGATTCGATGGAATGTATTCTGAATTTATAGTCCTAACCAGGCGCGGATACGGGGGGGGTCAACGGGTCCATGGACCTCCCTATTGTATTTAGTCTATAAGTATTTTTTTATTATTTATTATTTTTTCTGTTAACTCTAAACTTTAAGCCATCAGTACAGTGACGGTTTAAGGCATCATGGGCCCTAGGCGGCCATAAGAAGTACGCCCCTTTATATCGACCATTTACTTAAAACAAATTTACAGATATTTATGTTGTTTTGGAAAGTAGTTACCCCAAAAATAAATTACGACAGTGTAAAAAAGATCATTTTTCTTTTTTTTTACATTTCGCAACAACTTCTCATTAATATTCCATAGCTAATATGCCAAAGAAAAAAGGGATATTGTGTCGATATGTCATTTTGCCCTGGGTATGAGTGCCACCCCTTCGGGGGTGAAAAAACATACATTCAAAATAATGGTTAACTGATTAATTCTAAGTAACTTTTGTTCTATCGAGTTTTTTCACTAAATCAATACTTTTTGAGTTATTTGTGAGTGAATATGTTCATTTTTCAACAAAAAAAAAAACACCTTCTTAGACGGTTTTTCGCAAATAACTCCAAAATTAAGTATTTTGTCGAAAAAATATTCTTAGAAAAAATATAGCGTATACAAAATTTAAAAAAATGTTGTATGTATGAAGTATGTAGACCCAGTATAAGCAGAACTGGAGCTAATGAAAAGTAGATTCTTATTCGACAAATTCCAAATCAAATATTTCAATGTAAATTACCAAAAAATGAAGCACTTTTCGGTGAAAAATCATCACAACTTTTTTAAAGTGTTAAAAAAGTTTTATTTTTGTTTTTTTTTAAACAAGTTTCAAGTATCAAAATTACGTAAGTAAAGCTTAAAATAATGTTGATTCCTCCGCAGAGCAGACGTTCGGATACAATTAGCGTCTCTTTGCAAAGACAATGACGTCGACTTTGCAAAGTAACAAGACACTTACTCAACACACACACTACACATGACACTAGGTACCTAACTGCAAAAATTCACCGTACCTACCATGCCAATGGCCATTAGTTGTCGAGGCATTAGCTAAATAAAAAAAATGTTGATTCCTTTTTTGGCACAAAAATCTTGAAAATCTCGAAAAAACTTATATTATTTAAGTGATCTGTAAGTTTCACCGGTTCACAGTGCTTATATTTCAAAACATTGGGATTTAAAGTAAAACAATTTTTTTGAAATTTTGAAAAAAGTCTTTTTTTTCAAAATAACCTAAAAATTATTAGTGGGACCAAAAATCTTAAAGAGTAAAATATATAGGTTTTAATTTTCTGAATATTTCAGATTTTTGCTTTTTTGGAAGATAAAAATTGGTTAAGATATGACTGTTCAAAATTTGCATACCCTGGGTAGAGAATTTTTCATTTATTAAAAATTAATAAATGAAAATAGTTTCTATCCTTGTGGGATCGGTACTCACTGGAGGGACTGCAGACGTTCGGATACAATTAGCGTCTCTTTGCAAAAACAATGACGACTTTGCTAAGTAACAAGACATTTACTTAACACACACACTATCCACTACACTCGGTAATCAGGTAGATTGGAAAAATCCACTGTACCATGCCAATGACCATTAGTTGTCGAGGCATTAAGCTAAATAAAAAAAATTCATACACTCGTGATTAGTGACTTGTTCAAGCCCGTTCTACTACTACAGCCCTTTTATAAATAAGCACTTTATACCGATAAAACTTACAGATCATATAAACAATACATGTAAACCTAGCTTGTGAAGCAGTAAGGATTAATTTCATTTGGGATGCCAATTAGGGGGTTATTTTCAGCAGTTGCAGCACCCAAAAATGGGATCAACTTTATTCTGAGCGTATCTTGCTTACTTTTTACGATAGAATTTTTTTTAAAAAACAAGAATAATGCTTCTTTAAAACATTTAAACAAGTTATGATGAGTTTTCCATGAAAAATGCCGCAATTTTCGATTATTTCACGTTGAAATATTCGATTTATAATTTGACGAATAAGAACCTACTTTTCATTAGCTACAACTCTGCTTCTACTGGGTCTACAGACTGCACACATACACCATTTTTTCAATTTTCTAGAAGCTATATTTTTTGCTGAGACTATTTTTTCGATAAAATACTTACTTTTTGAGTTATTTGCGAAAAACCGTCTAAAAATGTGTAATTTTTTGTTGAAAAATGAAGATATTCACTTGCAAATAACGCGAAATGTATTGACGATGAAAAAACTTTATTGAACAAATTAACAAAAGTTGCTTAGAATTAGTCAGTTTATCCACTTCCGGACGTATTTTGACGGTTTTTTACCCCCGAGAAGGGTTGGACTCAACCGTAGAGTAAAAACACACATTGGCACGATATGACTTTTTTATTTGACATGTTAGCTATGCTTATACCAAATTTCATGTCAATCCAAGCTCTTGTTTCAAATCCAAAGGTTCTTTAAAATCCGGAGGTTTTGCGATATTTTACCGTGAGTGAATGGACTATAAGGCGTGGGTATAAAGGTGGGTAGAAATTGAAAAAAAAAACGTACCATACCAAAATAATTACCAGCTTTTATCAAAATTTTCTTGCAAAATTAATTACCAAATTGAAGGAATGATTAGTAAAAATGCCTTTGAACATAACTCTGCTTAATTTGTCTTGAAGTCTTTGTAATTTGACAAAAGACAAAGCAAAAAACTGAGTTTGATTGGAAATCATAAATTAACCATTTTCTTTTTTTTTGTCTGAGTTAGCCCTATTTAATTTTTTTAACATTTTAAATTTTTTTTAAATAACTGCTTAAATAATTAAATATTAATTAATGCATTTGTGTGGGATGCGGGCCCCATCAAGTGCCCGGGCCCTAGGCGGCCGCCTAGTCCGCCTAATGGTTAATCCGGCACTGCATCAGTACAACACTAAATTACACGACAACCGCTTCCAAAGAATTAAAAGAAGCCATAAAATCTAATAAAACACCCTACTCTGAAAAATAATCTGCAGGCGCATTTGTTTGGGTACCAGTGGAACCATAAACAAAGGAAATATTTTTCTCAATTCAAAGAATATCAAAAATGATATTTTAAAATGCAAATACATTACACTGGGTATAAACCTTATCTCATGAAAAGTCACGTTTCAAATTTGCGATACAATAGATATAAAAATTTGTATTTTACTAGATAATCCATGCGTACCTACCCATTGATGGTAGAAAGGTTAATCTTTATGTTAAAGAACGACCAGTGATATTAATAGTCGTGAATTGTCTATCAATCATTTTTATACCGTAGGTATCTGGGATTAGAGGGTGTATTTTATCCTTAAAGTAAATGTGAGTCGTATGGCTAAATCTGAAAAATATAATATTTGATTGAGGTAAGTCTGGCCCCCTTATTATGAATTTCTAGATCCGCGTCTGGTCCACACCGATACAAAAACACGGCAGAGGTTCAAAAAATTCTTTAGTGGCATTGTGACTACAGCTGTACTACCTCCAGAATTCAACAGAACAAAAATGATCGCATTCCAGAAGCCTAGCAAAGTCAACAAGCTGCCTGAAAGTCTAGCCCCTTTTCTTACACAATTGTTGTTATAAATTACCGGAAAGACTCTTATGCAAACACTATGAAGATCGCATATTTTAACGAGCTGGGTAAGTTTTCTTGGAACTGAAATCGTCCGTTGTATTCCACGTCTAATCCATTTTAGTGCTGTCGTATGTTTGTCGGAAATATAGGAAGAGATTATGGATAGTCTTATTATTAAATTCCAATCCTTTTTCAAGCAGCTGCCTTAAAGTAGAAAATCTGATCTATGGTCGATCTATTTTTTCTGAATCGGTATTGGTATTTCCCTATGAAATTGTCTACAAAAGGTATTAGCCTACTTAATAGGATGTTCGATAAGATTTTATATGCCGTATTAAGAAGGGATATGCCTCTATAATTAAAGCACTTGGTTTTTATGGATAGTGAGTATGTATTACAATATCGTGTCATTTTGTTGGTATTTTCTCTTCGTTTCATATAAGTGTTATTAGTTTGTTTAAGAATTCGGCTGGTATATTAACGGAGTCTGGAGCTTTTACGTTCTTCAACTTATTAGTTATTGCTTGGAAAGTTTGGTCTATTTGGATTTGTTTATGAATATTTACCCTGGCAACCTCCAAGTTTAGTTGAAACAGAGTGCAGAAGTTGTAGGGCTTGAAATAAATACACATAAAACAAGACTACCCATAAAACTAGATCAAATAGATAGGCGCAACAACAACACTTTATAGACGGTATAGAACAAATGAATAGATTCACTACTTAGGATTGGACCTGGTCGCAAATAATATAGAAGAACCGGGAACAAATAAAAGGCTTATGCTGGCAAATAAAACCTATTTCGCGGTGGGCCACACATTCAAATCTCGAGACCAATACCGGAAAACAAAACTCCGGGTCTATAAAACAATAATCAGGCCCATAGTAAGTTATGGGTATGAAACGTGGGTTATAACACAGAAATCTTCCAATGCATTAGACGTGTTCGAAAGAAACATATGACGTAGAAAACTGGACCCAATAAGTGAAAATAACAACTGGCGAATTAGATATAATCTACGAACAATATAGCGAACCAACACTAGCATAATACACTAGGCTGCAGAGATTATGGTGAGCAGGGCACGTGGTCCACATGCATGAGAACAGAATCCCTAGAAAATTGTTAAATGCAAGAATGCAAGGAAAAAGACCTGTTGGAAGACCAAAAAGGAGATGGGAGTACGAAGTAGTTGAGGATACCAAAAACCTCCTAAAAACGTGTTAATGGAAAGAACAGCAGTAAATCGAGATAATTGAAGAAGCTCTTTCTAAGCCAAGGTCCGGTTTGGGCTGTAGTGCCATGTGCCATTGGTTGGATGGAGGTTCCGACTCCGTATAATTTGCTGTATATTTGCTGTCCTATATTAAGTATATTTTGAATTTAAAAATTCTTGGAAATAAATCAAAGTTAACAAACACATTGAGCATCAAGTTTGTAACTATCTTCTCCAAATCCATTATAAGCATAAAAGTTATGATCTGATAAATCTGCGAGTTTTAAGTCAATTTAACATATTTACATGAATACTTGCATCAATCTGTTTATTTCACATTTGCACAACCTATCATTATAGGCTGTCAGCAAATGGGTACAATAAAATATACAGATTCACCGTATCTGCAATTGTTATCACCCCGTATTTATGGTAACACAACGTAGATATATTCAGTACGGCACATGGACGTAACATATAAGGGGGTTTTCTACTTAAAATTTTACATTTTATCTACTATGGTGATTAATAATGAATTTAAAACTTTATTTTAGATTCTTATTATACACTAATCATAAAAGTATCGAATAATTTTGAAACAGAAAAAAAAGTTTAAAAATAATTTTTAATTTTAAGCAGAATGTTATAATACTCGTCTACCGTCTAATATCCTTTAGTTGTCTACAAACCCATAACATTGAAGCTGAAGCGCGTGTTTTTGCCGAAAAAAAAAACAGTAAACAAAACGTTGTTAAAGGAGAATATTTATTTTGGGCATTTTTGTTCCAGAATTTGATCTGTGCACTATGTCTGCTTGAGTTTTCAATGAGGAGGTGCGTTCTTACAAAAAATAAGTAATATAACGTCAGAACAAGCAGCCCAAATTGTAGCTTTTTAGAGATGGACGACCGCAGCAATATCTTGCTGATGTTATGGGAATCCCCCAATCTAGCGTTTCAAGTGCTTTAAGAAGGTATAGCGAAAGTGGAGAATATACAAGAAGACCAGTTCCAGGATTTCCCAGGTGCTCAAACCCCGCAAATGAACGTTATTTACATCTGCAGACTTTGCGTACACATCATGTTATAGCTAGACAACTGCGAAATGATCTTTACACTTTCCACAGCCCGTAATATTCGAATAAGTGGCAATTCGGCTAGAAACAGATTATGCATTATGCATGCTACTGCTTTTTGTGATTAATGTATTTTTATTTAATTTTATTTTATTTAATTTTTCCAATTCCATCTAAATTGAACCGCTCTCACTCAGTTTTTAATTAGCCTTCTTAAATAGTCAGTCCATGGTACAGAGTCCACTGACGCTTCTCTTGCCTTCCTTTGATCTCTATTCCAATTAGCTGTTTATCCATCACCGTTGTGTCATTCTAACTATGTATTTGCCCATCTCCATTTTAGTCTTGCAAAACTTTCGATCATGTCAGTCACTTTGAGTCTGTCTCTCATTGTCTCTCAGAGTTACTCTTTTAACACAGATGCAAGCCATGCTACTGCTTTCAGGGTAGGCAAGGTAGGCGCCGCCTAACCTCTTCAAATGTACAATAATAAATTATTTATTAATATAAATTACTTACTTAAAACTGTAATTTATAAATTTTGATACAATACCTAAGTATCTAAAAATCTAAAATAAAACAAAGCTACTCTTTAATTCATCTCCGAAGTTGTAATAATTATTGTACGCTCCCCGTTGCGTAGCGCTACTACGACGCGACGGCTATTTCTACCCTAGGGCAGGCTCTTTTAAAAGTAGCCGAACAGAATTCGAATTTTGTCTCACTCTTTACGATAAGCACAGCGTTGTAATAATAATATTGTCACTTTCCTGGCCGTGGCCGTAATATTTCGGGCTATAGGTAGGATAGGCTTATAGGTGTTTGCGCCTTTGACATTGATTGTGCCAAGCTGCATCTTGGAACTGCCAATTGCATGTTTTATGATCCTGACTAACAATTCTGAAAAAAAAAACGAAAAGTTCGAATTTTGTCATGAAATTTGGTATGTGGGGTTAGAATAATATTTCTAACAATTTTCCGAATAACTTTTTGCGATATCTCTAACGCGAAACAAAATATTGAAAATTCGTCCTGTTTGTGAATTCGCAGTAGGCCGCGTTTAAAATTTAAATTTCAGTTGACTATCTTAAAAAAAATGTAAACCATCAAAATGAATGGCAAAATTTCAAATCTGTATTTATTTTGATAGCCGAAGAATGTTAACCGAAATTAAATGATAACCGAAAAAGGTATTTTCATCTTAAATGCGGCACACTGTATACAGGGTGTTTGGTAAAGAATGGGCCATAGCTTAATCCTAGATTCCTGAGGTTAAAATATGTCCATTTAAGCTAACTTACCTTAGTACGAAAGTTGGTAATAATCGAAATACAGGGTGTCAAAGTTAAACTTTTATTTTATTTATTCTTGAATATTTCCTAACAGACATGGGATAATAACACAAAATTTGGTAAGCGGGGATTTTTTGAGACGAGAAATCTAAATTCGCCACCAAAAATGATGTATTATCCAGAGGGCGCCACATACGCCTTTCAGCTCTAATTTAATAGGTTCAATTTTTTTATTACCCACTCTACATGCTTTTTAAATCAAAAATTTTATTCTGTTAATATTTTTACTTAAAAAAGGTGTACTACATTCATTTCGCTAAACTCCACCGTTTTCGAGATAAACGCATTTTAAATCTGCGAGGCAACATAATTTTTTGCATATTATCATTGTACTTACACCCGAAAATAACTTGAAATCATAAAAATTTACAAAAATGTATCTCAAATTTCTTTAAATGGAAGTTGCGATGCAATGACATAAATATGAGAACTGGCACAATTATTGTGGTTTCAAGTTTATTTTTCGGGTCTAACTACAATGATATGCAAAAATTATATTTTATCGCAGACTTAAATGCGTTTATCTCGAAAACAGTTGAGTTTAGCGAGATGAATGTAGTATACCTTTTTTAAGTAAAAATATTAAGAGAATAAAAATGTTTATTCAAAAAGTACGTGGAGTGGGAGATAAAAAAAAATTGAACGTATTAAATGAGCGCTGAAAGACGTATGTAGCGCCCTCTGGGTAATACATTATTTTTGATGGCAAATTTAGATTCCTCATCCCAAAAAAACCCCGCTTATCAAATTTTGTGTTATCCCGTGTCTGTCAGCAAATATTCAATATATAAATAGCAATAAATAAAATAGTGAAAATTGAAAGCCACTGAGGACGCCTGAAAGGGTAGAAACAGTGCCTGTCTGGCTTGTGTGCAACCCTCTGAATCGAAAACAAGCAAAACCATCATTTATTATTTTTATTTCCTTTACTCGGATTTGAGTACTGAAAGTTCCTCTGCTGTCCGTTTTTCCTAGACGAATGAAAGCGAAATGTGATCGTTTCCCTTTCGTTTTCTATACTCGTCGTCTGCTGGCTTATTAATTGAAAAAGTCGCAGATTAAGGATGTACCAGTAAGAAGTTTCAACAAGAAGAATCTCAGTTTTAAAATACTATTTACCATTTTGATTCTTATATTAAATTGGTGGATTCTGCATCTGAGATTCTTCAATTTGTTAGTAGATGTCGCTGTATCGCGTCTGATGGGAAATCTGAATTATTTTTCAGATTCCCTTTAAAATGATGGTAGAGCTATTTTTCGATTCAGAGGTGGGCACACTATTGAAAGCCACTGAGGACGCCTGAAAGGGTAGAAACAGTGCCTGTCTGGCTTGTGTGCAACCCTCTGAATCGAAAACAAGCAAAACCATCATTTATTATTATTATTTTTAATAAATAAAATATAAGTTTAACTTTGACACCCTGTATTTCGGTGATTATTAACTTTGGTACTAAGGTAAGTTAGCTTAAATCGACCAATTTTAAGCTCAGGAATGTAAGGTTAAGCTATGGCCCATTTTTTACCAAACACCCTGTACCTTTATAGGTATGTACATTGTAGGTACATATTATATTACACTATAGATGTCGCTTACTCGTATACTGAGGTCACGAGCCGCCACTGCGTTCTATTCTTATCTGTGTCCCAATTTGCTAGCTGAAGCTGTTGTTAAGGTAAATTTTTCTGATCCGTATATCAACACTGTTAGTAGGTATGTTCTTTTTCTTTTCAGGGATATAGCCAGCTCACTTTTAAAAGATTCTCTCCATTTTCATACGCTATTTACCCAAGACCGATTCTTCTTTTCAGTTAATGCGCTTCATTATCCCTGCCAATTCTAATTACGCGTACTAATGCTTCTAGTAGGTACAAGTAGCTTTGGCGATTTCCAATCCTTGATATGCGTGGCATAACAAGAAGGATTTCTATACATTAAGTCATCCTCTTCATCATTCCTGACAGCCATTTTTAACCATTTATAAGGTTTTTTTGTAAATTTAGTTTAATACTTTTCCTTCCCAGTATTACATTGTGACTTCTTAAATTTCAGGATTCTGTGTATAGATAGCATTCTTATATGTATTTATTCTCTTTCCCTTATTTATTTAATACTGCTAGGGCAGATGCAGTGCAGATCAACAACAGACGCAATTCTCATTTTTATAAGGCAGTTAATGGAAAAATACAGGAATAAATAGACAAACGCTCATATGTTACTCATTGATCTTGAGAAACGATATGATAGAATACCTCGAGAAATTCTGTGGTGGGCACTCAATAAGAAAGGAGTCCTCGAAAAGGAATACCCGGTGAATATGTAAAGATTGTGACAGATATGTATGAGTAAGTAACAACTAGTGTTAGTACAGGTGTGGAACATATTGAGAAATTTCACGTTAGAGTAGGATTGTAACAAGGCTCGGTGTTTATTGGCTTAGTCTTAGTCCTAGTCCTTATTTATTCTCATTAGTTTTGGATCAGATAACAGCGAAACTACAGGATAACACTCGCTGGTGCATAATGTATGCTGATTATAGGTTTGTTCCAACACAACGAGAAACCGTCCATGTAACCATCACCGTCCTGCTCAGTAAACAAAATAACCCATGGAACGTACTATTTCGTCTTATGCGATGGAACGTTAATTATATAGTAACGTGATCATTACATAACGGTTCTTCGTTGTGTTGGAACAAACCTTATGTAGTCTTAGTAGGAAATAGTGAAACCGACTTAAAAGAAAAACTGGAACAGTTAAGACAAGCTCTTGAGGAAAAATGTTTAAAACTTATTAGGATAAAAACGGAGTATTTGGAATGTTCATTTAAAGGTGAAATGATTGTGAAAAGTAATAGTTTTAATTACCTGGGATCGATATTACAGAGTAATGGGGAAATAGATGGACATGAAATTAGGGTGGATGGAGTGAGTGGTGTGTTGTATGACAGAAAAATTCCAATGAAGCTGAAGGCAACATTCTAATAAAACCGTTAAAAAAAAGAAGAACGACGAATGCATATGGCGGAAATGAGAATGCTGAGATGGATGAGTGGAATGGCAAAAAAGATAAAAGTAAAAAAGAGTATATTAGAGGAAGTCTAGACGTGGCACCAAGTGATTCCGGAATGAGAGAACATAGGTTCTGATGGTTTGTTCATGTGCAATGTCAAGACGTTAATCACCCAATATGAAGAATTGTCGAACTGCGGGTTCATAGAAGGTAGGTTTCTAACCTACTGGAAATTTTCTTCAATTTGGTTTTATATTTTGGTTTGAAATTATTTTATATTGTTTATCATATTTATATAGTTTATACAAAATTCTTAAAAGATACGCCTCTGTCAAAACAACCCTCAGCAGTCGTTGCGAACTGGCTTGATTAATAGACTACAATCCACCCATTTAGTAGTTCGTAAGTTCTCCACTAGGGTTGAATAATCTGATAACGACTTTATATTACTATTGCTAACGACAAACACAACTTCTCTGATTTAATACCACGCACAGATAACGGGCTTTTTATGTTATGTCTAAATGTTGTACATTTGTTTGCCGAATCAGTATAGAGATGACTGGAATGGGTTTAAGCTGTTAGAATGTGATCACGTGGGGCAAAAAGTTGGACCATAAAAAATGTAATGGGAAAACGTAAAAACTACAGAGAACGAGAAGCCACTGTTTATAAAGTCATAAAAAGAAGCCAGTGAGTAGAAAATTATCTATTCGAATTTTTTTCTCAAACAAAAAAAGATACGATAATTCGCTGATTTAATTAGGAAAAATATTAACACTTAGCAGAGCATATCAGAATCAACTACAATCAACCAACTGCAACTAATAACAACAACAATATCTTCTCAAGATATGTTTCCGCTATGGATTGTGCCAAATAACATATCTTTTTTACTTTATTTGCTGTTGCTCTAAATAGTGCAATGGTAGATAGTGAAAACCACTTTCTAAGAGGATAGAGACAGGAATTGGTAGCCTTCACAAATAAGAGGAAGCTTACTGGACTAAGTGAGCTGAAATTATTTGGAAAGATACTGGAAAATACCAATGAGGTCAAGTATCTAGGAATAACCCTAGATTTTAAACTTAATTGGAGAACTTGTATTAACAATATAACCAACAAGGCTAAGCGACCCTTCTGGAACTGCAGACGAATTGTAGGTAAAACCTGGTAATTAAAACCAAAAGAAATCTGTTCTGTTGGTTATACACATCAGTGATACGACCTACAGTTACTTATGGTTCAGTACTTTGGTGGAGAAAGTCGGGTTTGCAATATTGTGCGATCTCTCTCACCACCCTACAAAGACAAGCGTTTCTAAATATAACAGAAGCCTTGGATAGTATAGGAACGGTTTCGTTAAAGGCTATCACAGATCTCCTTCCGCTAGAATTATATATTTCGGCGGTAGCCTTTATGACCATCCTGAAATACAAAGCAAACAATACTTGGAGGCCGAATTATGTATTGAATAGCCACGAAAATATTACTGGGACTATACTTGAGGAATCAATATTTATGATGAACTCAGATGGGATAACACCAGAACTAATCTTCACTGAGAAAAGTCCCAAATATTAATGGGGACTTAATATGGTTCACTGCTTTTTCTTCTACGGCACTACAGCCCAAATTGGGTCTTGTCCTCCTTTAGTTTTTGCCTCCACCCACCCTTGCTTGTCTGTGGCTACTCTTCTCCATACACGGACTCCTAAAAGGACTTGTGCGTCGCTGTTTACTGTGTCTTCCCAGCGCTTCCTTGGCTTTCCAACCAGTTTCTTTCCCTGCATTCTAGCATTCAGTGCTCTTTTTGGTAGCCTATCCTCTTCAATTCTTATCACATGTCCGGCCCATTGCAATCTTTGTATTCTAATGAAGTCTGACAGGGGTGTTTCCTTATGGTTCACTGATAGATCTAAATCTGCCCATGGTACTAGATCAGGAGTCTTTGAGCAAACGTGCATTATCGTACACTCTAGGTCAACATACAGCTATCTTCCAGGCTGAAAGCTTTGCTTTGGTGGCCTACACTGATGAAATCATAGATGGAGACACTAAAGCTAAGAGAATCAACATTTGCACAAATAACCAAGCGGCTATTATGGCAGCAAAGAACCCACTCACGAAATCAAAACTGACCAGGAACTGTAAATATCTCCTAAAAAACCTGGCAAAAGACAATAAAGTGTCTTTATTACGGGTCCCATTCTATCTGTGTCGCTGTTTGGAATTCAGAAAAATGGCCATCTGATTGGTGTACCTCAATCTATATCCCGATACACAAAAAGGAACTACTCATCATCATCATCATCATCAACCCGTACTCGTCCACTGCTGGACATAGGTCTCCCTCAGCTCTTTCCATATTTCTCTGTTTTGTGCGGCCTGCATCCAGTTGCCGACAATACGCTTCAGATCGTCAGCCCATCTGGTTGGTGGTCGTCTTCTGCTCCGAAGTGCTTCTTCTCGTGGTCTCCACTCGACAATACGTTTTGTTTTTGTTCATCTGTTGTCTGAAAATCTGGCGACGTGTCCTGCCCAATTCCACTTTAGAGACGCGATTCTTTCGACTACTTGATGGTCCTACTACCAGAACTACTACCAGATGTGAAAACTACCGCACACTGTCACTAATAACACATACTAGTAAAATCTTGTTACACATATCATCAAAAACAGACTAAAAACCTATCTACATTGCCAAATACCTCAGGAACAAGCGGAGTTTGTAAAGGGTAAAGGTACAAGGGAACAAAAATCCTGAAACTGAGACAACTCATTAAAAAGTCTAGGGAATTTCAAGTACCTATGATTATATGCTTCGTTGACTACCAAAAGGCATTTGATTGTGTAAGCTGGATAAATCTGTGGTCAATTTTAATAGAAATGGGCGCACCAATGCACCTGGTGACACTTATTAAAAATCTGTACCAGTCCAATATAGCGACAGTACGACTAGATCATAAGTTCTCAAACCAATTCAAGACCGAGAGAGGTGTTAGACAAGGATGCGTGTTGTCACCTGACTTGTTTAACATTTATGGTGAACATGTCATGAGGGTGGTTTTAGAAGGATGGGCCGGTGGAGTAACAGTAGCTGGTAGGAAAATCTTCAATTTAAGATTTTCTGATGACACTACACTTATAGCAGCAAATGAGCAAGAAATGTTTGATCTCCTGCGAAGAGTTGAGTACGAAAGCAATAAAGTTGGTCTAAAAATCAATAAAGCTAAGACAAAAATAATGGTGGTCGACAGATTCGACACTATTCAACTGACTAACATGTTACAAGAATACCAGATAGTAAACACCTTTGTCTATCTCGGGTCTAGTATAACTAAAGATGGTAACTGTGAAGCAGAAGCACCCCTACCGGTTTCGAAACTTATTAGTCTCTCATCAGGAGGCACATATGCTGCTCTCCCTGATCCAACCAAAACCACAGCGTGCAGTCCCGGATTGCAACGAACGAAATGGCATAGATGCCCTAGCGGCAGTATGTGCCTCCTGATGAGAGACTAATAAGTTTCGAAACCGGTAGGGGTGCTTGCAGCACTCTCTGATTGGACTGGAATATGGTTCGGCTGTGTTTTCGTTTTGCAACGAAATTGAAAATGGTTATTCATTTTTGATTTACATTTACTCTGTGTGGAGTATGAAGGGAACCATTCTCGTTGGAACTTTACCGCGCTGAGCAGATGGGACGTGAATTGTAAATTGTAGAATTTCCTCATCTTCCTTAGTCTCAGCATCCGTATGGCTTGCAAATTGTAGAAGCCTCGGAGGTGCAACCAGAGAAGGTTCCCATTGTTTTCATTCTGGTGGGGTGTAGAATAGCATTATGTTGTTTTATATGCCATTAGAGTGAAAACTTAGTCTTTTTTCTAGCAGTTGCCGCTAGGGCATCTATGCCATTTCGTTCGTTGCAATCCGGGACTGCACGCTGGGGTTTGTTTTGGTTGGACCAGGGAGAGCAGCATATGTGCCTCCTGATGAGAGACTAATAAGTTTCGAAACCGGTAGGGGTGTTTGCAGCACTCTCTGATTGGACTGGAATATGGTTCGGCTGTGTTTTCGTTTTGCAACGAAATTGAAAATGGTTATTCATTTTTGATTTACATTTACTCTGTTTGGAGTATGAAGAGAACCATTCTCGTTGGAACTTTACCGCGCTGAGCAGATGGGACGTGAATTGTAAATTGTAGAATTCCCTTATCTTCCTTAGTCTCAGCATCCGTATGGCTTGCAAATTGTAGAAGCCTCAGAGGTGTAACCAGAGAAGGTTCCCATTGTTTTCATTCTGGTGGGGTGTAGAATAGCATTATGTTGTTTTATATGCCATTAGAGTGAAAACTTAGTCTTTTTTCCAAAAATTAAACTTTATTGACAATGATAATCTACTCAAAAATATGACTTCTAGGAACTTTAAAGTACAAAAATTGATTACCGTTATATCTAGGTACCTAATATCATAACATAATTTTCAACTTGTTATTTGGCTAACACATAAGAAATTAAGTAATAGGGTGTAATTAGAACGAAAACATGCATTGTTTCGGAAAAATTCAAACAAGCTTATATTTTTTCAAAACATTTTTTGTTAGTTTATATACATGTTAAAGTAAAATGTTCTACTCGCAGATTTGGCTGCTAATTGTTTATTCATTATTCATTGTTTAAACAATAATAATTGTTTTGTATAAATAATTTTAAAAATATCGTTAAATTCATCATTTTGCTTTGATCAAATATGTTTCTATTTTGTTTTTGATTATGCTGAATCCGAATATGGCATTGCAATTTGAACATTCTTATACAGAAGCTCTTATATACAGTATGTCTGCGTAGCTAGGAACCACATGAAAAACTTTTTTATTATCAATTTTACGAAAAAAAGTTATTCTTCATAAAATGCTCTGGATAGTCAAAAATCTAAAACTCAACCATCAGAGATTAAATTTTATCAATTTTATACGAGTTATGTCAAAAATATGAATTTTGTTAAAGAGTAAAATACCTTTATATTCCAGAATATCAAAAAATGCTATTATGAAAAGTTGTTTGAAATTTAAAACTATGTTTAAATATACAATTACATCATTCTAATCGAAAAAAAAAATTTCAATTTTTTCTCAAATCACGGATACTCATCATAATTTTATTACAATTATGATAACTATTTTATTATCACTTTTATGAAAAAAAGTTATTCTTCATAAAATGCTCTACCTGGTCTAAAATCTAAGATACAATCATCAGATATCAAACTTTTTTAATTTTATACGAGGTACTATGTAAAAAATATGAATTTTTCTTAAGAGTTAAGTGCCTTTATTATTCACACTATTTTTTAAAAGGATGTATTTGAACACTAAAACCAATTTTTTAATTCCAAACAACTTTTCTTAATAACAATTTTCGATATTGTGTAATGTAAATGTACACTCCTGAGTGAAATTCATATTTTTTGACATACCTCGTATAAAATTAATTAAATTTGATATCTGATGATTGCATCTTAAATTATATACAACGCACAGTATTTTATAAACAATAACTTTTTTCGTAAAACTGATAATAAAAAAGTTATCAATAGGTTCCAAGTTACGCAGACATACTGTATAAGAGCTAAAAAAATTTTTTTGCTGAACATTTATTATTGTTAAAGCTTATTATTAAATGTATTTCAGGCAAGTTTTACAGAAAAAAGTTTTGATCACTTTGTATAAACATTTTTTAGCTGGTAATTTTCGGTTTTTGTATTACATTTTTGTTATCTTTCTTAATTTTCTCAAAAAGAAATAGTTTATTTCATTTCTAAAGTAAAATAATTTAATGCATTTTAAAGATTCCATCCTAAGATTAAAAAAAGCACTTATAAGCTGTAATAGATCTGTTCAAACTTGAGTAATACCGTCTTAAAATGGTGGTAATTCTATAAAACTACGAAGATTTCAAAAATTACAATTTTTGAGACGTCATATCATCTGAATTAAATTTTTGAGATTTTTTTGAATGAAACATCATTTAGTAAGATACTTGAAAGGTAAGTTGTACAAAATTGAGAGTTCTATAAGAAAAGTTGTATTGGTTACACATTTTTAAATCATTTTTAAACAAAATTCATGTAAGGCTCACTTTCCGCCCGCACCGTACTTATGCCCATACATTTTATTTATTTTTATTATAACCATAAGATAGCTTAATTATTCTTCTTTCATGTTCAAGTTGTAAAATTTTATTTGATCCATTATTTAAAGAATTACATTAAAATAACTCAACCGTGCACTTCGCCGTACGCTAGTTTACAATGAGCCAATCTTTGTGAGAAGGGTGACTTTAGCGTTATAAATAAAAAATTATAGAAGATACAGATTTAATTTTAGAAAATTCTTTATATAAGGTTTGTTTTGTAAAATTTTCTGAATTTTTCAATGGTCAAGTCAGTTTTTTTCTAAAATTTATATTTTCGGAGTTATTTAAAAAACATCTAATTTCGTAGTTCATTTGTTTAATAGAAAATGAAGCACCCACTTCTCGAGTAGAACTTTTTGATATGTTTGTTTATTAAACATTTCTTAATGAAATTACAAGAAGTTATATCTTGTTTGATTTTTTCCGAAATGAAAATATATATCCACTCCCCTTATCCTTGTTCCATATAACATTTGAAATTTAAAAATCATCCAAAATACACTAAATCCACAGTTCCATTGAATTCAATTTACTATCGACTGACAAGAGTATTCTCTCGAAACATTCACGTCTGAATATCAATCTCTAACCTTTTTTGTAGAATTCTTCATGCTTTTTCCGGCAATGCATTTACTACACAGGAGTCTTCTTCCTGCTACACTTTTAGGGTTGCAGGAATTGCCGACTCAGTTCCTGCTACTGTTTAATAATGTAACTTTCTCGTAACAGAGGGCGCTAGACACTTGTCCTTCGGGTCGATAACAAGTATTATCACAAGACATATTACATTTTAGATGGAATTCAGACAGATGGCATTGTATTGAATATATCGGTAGTTAAAATAAGAAAAAAATACAGAATGTAGAAATAAATGTTGTTCTGAAGCTATTTCCTTGTGGCATTTTTATGATTAATTATTTATATGGGAAATAAGCCACAATTAAAATGAAAAAAATAATTTTATTAACATTTTTTTATAAAAAAATAATTATTTTGATCGAATTATCTTTAGTTTACACATAATTTATGAAAATTCATATCAGAAACAAAGAAATATACATTTAAATAAATTTAATAATCTTTTAGAACAAAATAGTTTACATACTTTTGATAACCTAAATAGAAATAATGACATATTAGCGACAGTTGTCAATCTATCAAATAGACATTTAAATGCAACGGAAAATTTGGTATTGTCAAAAGGTTTAAACTATGCTGTTACTCATCCATCTATTCCAAAATTAGACATAATCAGCTCAGTGGAGAAAATATCCCAGTGTCTACCAACTCATGAAAAAGAACAATATAGGGTACTATGTAAACTTGAATTGGAAAAGTCTAATCAAATTGAACAGAACATCAGCAAAGAGGAAATGAAAGCTTTAAAAACTTTAAGAAATGATGACTCCATAACAATCCTACCAGCGGATAAAGGCAATGCAACTGTAATAATGAATAAAATACAATATGAGGACAAAATTACAGATCTAATTACAAATGGACCTTATAGCAAATTAACGAAGGATCCAACGAAGACACTGGAAAACAAAATATATAGAACTTTATTCAAATTTAAAAATGATCTAACATACTATCAAAGAAAATTAATGACACCTCACTACAGTAAAACACCACATTTTTATGGAGTGCCGAAAATTCATAAAGCGAACATACCACTTAGACCCATTTGTAGTACCATCAATTCTCCTTGTAGTGAAATATCAAAATTCTTATTAAACATTCTAAAACCATTTGCTAATAATGATGACACTTTTATAAAAAATACAAAACATTTTTTAAACAAATTATCAACTATTGAATTTAATCCAAATAATATTTTAGTAAGTTTTGACATAAACAGTTTATTTACAAATGTACCATTAGATAAAACTTTAAACATAATCAAAACGAAATTAGAGAATGATAATACATTGGCAACTAGGACAAGACTAAATGTATCAGCTATAATGGAGTTATTGACATTATGTACCCATAATACCTATTTTCAACTAAACAATGAATTCTATAAACAAAATTTTGGTCTAGCAATGGGCTCTTCTTTATCTCCATTATTGGCTAATATATTTATGGAGGATTTCGAAACTAATATTATTTCTAAACAAAATTTAAAACCCACAGTATGGTGGAGATATGTAGATGATGTGTTTTCAATATGGCCTCATAGATCAGAATTGTTGGATACGTTCCTGAATATTATAAACGATCAAGAAGAGACAATAAAATTTACAATGGAAAAGGAATACAATAACAGCCTACCTTTCCTCGATGTTTTGATCTCAAAGAAGGATATTGGATATGAGACTCAAGTGTATAGAAAACCAACACACACCAACAGATATCTCAATTACAAGTCAAATCACAACATCAACGTTAAAAAGGGAATCATTAAATCCTTATATGATAGAGCCAAAATTACTTGTTCTAACGAAAATTCCTTTTTAGCAGAAAAACAATTGTTAACATCTGTTTTATTAAAAAATGATTATCCTTTATCGTTTATAAATAAGGAATTGTCAAGATTGGATCGAATGGAACAGAACAACTTAGAACGGGATCCTACAACATTCACCAGAAATAATACGAGGAAAATATCAATACCATATATAAAAGGACTATCCGAGAAACTTAAAACAATAGGAAATAAATTCAACATTTCAACAACATTCAAAACAACAAACACATTGAGATCTATTCTATCTAAAACTAAACCTAACAATGATCAAGAAAGAACAAAGAATTGCATTTATAAAATACCTTGTGAATGCGAACAATTTTATTTAGGTGAGACATCAAGACCATTAGACGTTAGAATAAGTGAACATCAATCTTATATTAAAAATAGAGAATTTGAGAGATCTCAAATATGTCAACACGCATGGGATAATGAACATAGAGTTCAGTGGAGAGATTCAAGTATAGTCCTGAAAGAATCAGATAGTAAAAAGAGAAAAATCAAAGAAGCGGCTCTAATTATGCTAAATGAAACCAATTGTATCGCAAATTCCTCGGTAGAATGCAGTAGGATGTGGTTACCCATACTGAAAGAGGAAGTCAATAGAAAGAAAATACCAAGATTAGTAAGTCAATAATATCGAGCTAGTACATATTTTATATTTTAGTATTACTTATATATCTAGTATTATTAATATTATTTATAATTTAAACATGTTACAAGTCAGAATTTGGTATTATTTTTTGAGAGTAAATTAATGTAAGACCAAATACTTACGATGTCGGGATAGTATCACAGGGTTTTTCCTGGTTTTCCCTTGTGATTTACTATGAAGTCTCTAACGCGAGAATTTTACTGTCGTTGCATTTGGTTGTCTTTTTAAAGACATATCACATGCTATAATTTTTTATGACGGATATTCTTGAGTTGGGGTTAATTTCATGTAATCGAATGAACTATCTTTCAGTAAGTCGTCCCAGGAACGCAACTCATAAATATTGGCAATATCATTTTAAAGTCTTCTACTTTAAAATGTATAATATATGTCTGAATTGCCAATATAAATGAG
Source organism: Diabrotica virgifera virgifera (assembly GCF_917563875.1). NCBI lineage: Eukaryota > Metazoa > Arthropoda > Insecta > Coleoptera > Chrysomelidae > Diabrotica > Diabrotica virgifera. Next base: position 64,055,861 of record NC_065445.1, on the reverse strand, counting down.
TGAGATTAAATAAATTATTAGAAGAATTTTTTTTGCTTAGCAACAACACTTTAGTTTATTTTAGTAATATTTTGTATTTTGACAACGGCACCCGATTTGGGCGTCGAAACGTTAATAAAATTATTTTTTTCATTTTAATTGTGGCTTATTTCCCATATAAATAATTAATCGTAGAAATAAATATTTTTAAAAAAGTTTTATTGTACTACGATTTTAATTTGCATTAAAATGATAGCTTAAAAATATACTAAGAAAGCGGTTAAATTTTTCAAAAATCCAGTTTTATTGCTTTCTAAGAAATTTACTTAATTTTTTTAATCAAATACATTCGAAACGTTAGGTACTCCGAATATATCTTTTGGTGTATAAACAGGAACCATTAGTGCGGCCGATATGTGAAACAATTGCACATTTAATGATACAAGCATATAATTTGCACCACATATACTACACATATAAAGGTTCAAATTTAGATATGAGGCCATCTCAGATTTTGTCTTTTACAAAAATGGCGGGCGTTCAAAGTGGCGGCTATACTTATGTGTTTAATAGTACCATAACTTTTGAACGAAAAGTCCGATTTCAACCAAATTTGGTATATAGGTTTTCTTTTTGATTTACAAGAGGAATGTGGTGAACCGGAAGAATCGGTTTACCAGAAGTTGTGTTTTTACTGGTTGTTTATGTAAAAATATGTTTTATTTCAATTTTTTCCCTGTGTATATATTAATTTTTCAAAAAGGTAATACCGCAATTGAAAAGAGCGTAAAAATATTTTGTAGAAAATATTTTGAACTTTTTAATTATGTTAATTATCATTTAATAAATGCATAACGTATCATCACAAGTACCTATGTGTGGCAAATTCGTGCAAACATTATAAGAATTATTGTGCATTTAATGGTAGAAGCATATAATTTGGACCACATATACTACACACATCAAGGTTCAAATTTAGATATAAGGCCATCTCAGATTTTACCTTTTACAAAAATGGCGGGCATGCAAAATGGCGACTATACATATGTGACTTACAGCACGATAACTTTTGAACGAAAAGTCCGATATCAACCAAATTTGTTATATAGATTCTTATTTTGATGTGTTAGACCAAGGTCTTGAACCGGAAGAATCGATGTACCAGAAGTTGTGTTTTTCCTGATTTTTATGTAAAAACATGTTGTTTTTTTACCAATTCTTTCACCCTGTATATATTAATTTTTCAAAAAGTTAATACCGACGTTGAAAAGAGCATAAACATATTTTCTAGGAAATATTTTGAACTCTTTAGTTATATTAATTACCAATTAATAAATGCATAACGTATCTTAACATGTACCTATGAACCTATGTGCGGCGCATTCGTGCAAATAATATAAGAATTATTGTACATTTAATGCCAAAAGCATATAATTTGGACCACACACACTATACATACAAAGATTCAAATTTAGATATGAGGCCATCTCAGATTTCGTCTGTTACAAAAATGGCAGGCATTCAAAATGAATCTACCGCACATAGGTACATGTGAAGATACGTTATGCATTTATTAAATGGTAATTAACATAACTAAAAAGTTCAAAATCTTTCCTAAAAATATTTTTACACTATTTTCAATGGCGGTATTACCTTTTTGAAAAATTAATATATACAGGGTGAAAGAATTGAAAAAACAAAAACATATTTTTACATAAAAAACAGTAAAAACACAACTTCTGGTAAACCGATTCTTTCAGTTCAAGACCTCGATCTTATTCATCAAAAAAAGAAACATGATACCAAATTTGGCTAAAATCGGACTTTTCGTTCAAAAGTTATCGTGCTATTAGTCACATATGTATAGCCGCCATTTTGAATGCTCGCCATTTTTGTAAAAGGCAAAATCTGAGATATCTAAATTTGAACTTTTGTATGTGTAGTATATGTTGTCCAAATTATATGACTCTACCATTAAATGTACAATAATTCTTATAATATTTGCACGAATCTGCCACATATAGGTACATGTGAAGATACGTTATGCATTTATTAAATGGTAATTATAATTAACATAACTACAAAGTTCAAAATATTTCCTAAAACATATTCTTACGCTCTTTTCAATAGTGGTATTACCATTTTGAAAAATTAATATATACAGGGTGAAAAAATTGAAAATAAATTATTTACATAATATAAAATAGTTTTACATAAAAACCAGGAAAAACAAAACTTCTGGTAAAATGATTCTTCCAGTTTATATCATCGATCTTGTAAATCACAAAACGAACCTACGTACCAAATTTGGTTGAAATCGGACTTTTCATTCAAAAGATATCGTGCTATTAGTCATATATGTATAGTCGCCCATTTTGAATGACCGCCATTTTTGTAAAAGGCAAAATCTGAGATGGCCTCATATCTAAATTTGAACCTTTATTTGTGCAGTATATGTGGACCAAATTATACGCTTGTATCATTAAATGTGCAATTCTTATAATATATTGCACGAATCTGCCGCACTACATACATCATACAAGATGTAATACTCCATTTTTGACAAATACGATATAAGGGGATCAACAGACTACTTTTTCACGTACATACTCTTATGTGTTCTTGTTATCTTAGTTTTGGATACAATTGTACAAACTCTTCTTCGTCTTTTAGTACCGTGTCTGATTATCGAACTTTGACAATCGTTTTGGCAATAATATCTTTTGTTTGCGGCAGCTTGAAACAGATTAGCGGTGGTCTCTTGATACCACTCCCGGAGATTTCGGAGCCAGGATTTTCTCCTTCGATCTTGCACTGAATTTTGTTATTTCTGTGCTTTTTTCATTCGATGTAAAACTATTTCATTTCTTATTCGCAATGACAAAATTCGCTCTTTTAGTTTTTTCATTATTTGTAGTTAGGTACCGTAACACTTAAAATTGGCTGGCTCGAATGCATCTGTTAATAAAAATTTAAATTTCTGGGGCAACTATATTTCTATTGAATAATTAGTTCATTTAACAAAGTTATTATTATTATTAAATCATATTTAGGGGCCCGAATGTGTAGTGCCTCAGGCCTGATTTGAAGTAAAATAGCCTCTGCTCCAGTGCCGATTTAACCTAACTTCGTGCCCTGGGCGCTGGAGGTTTAGGGGCCCCTTCATTGCTATTCGTTGTCAGTTTTTTAACAAGAAAACACATGCATTAACTATAAAGGTTTATTGTAAAATCCATAAAATATTTTTCTAAACGAGCAATAAGAATAGCAAACTTAAAAGATAACCAAAAAAAATACATTTAAAAACATATTCCATAAATATTCCGTGTTCCACAAAACAACACATGACAAGCAAAAAAACGTATTCTAAAAAATACACAAAGACAAAAATTAGATCACTTTTTTTCTTGACTTGGCATTCGCAAACTGCCATATAATCACAATTCAATTTCTCGAGTTCTTCATTCTCTATATACAATAGTGATAATGCGTCTAGGTTTTCTTGACTCAAATTTGACCTTAAATATGTTTTTATTCTTTTTAGAGCCGAAAATGACCGCTCGCCTGACGCATTAGAAATTGGTATCGTCAAATAAATTTGCAGCAAAGTAAAAATATTGGGAAAAGTTGCTATTACATCCTGGAAGAATCAAATTTTTCATAAATTGTATGATAGTTATTCAAATTTTGGCATAAAATTACAAAATGGGTAATTTCATTATGCAAGTTCTCTTTGGTTTCATCAACATCATTTTTATGTTTCTCGCATAAAGTATTAATTGACGTCTTCTTTATCTCTAGATTAAAAAAAAACATCTAAATGCTGATGTTACATCCTTGCTGAAAACAGCGACTAATTTTCTAGACTCTAGATTTTCTGCGACAGCGATTTTTTTTGTCGCTGCGACTACAAATCGCAAGTGGAGTGCTAGCTTTAGAGGCCACTGTATAATGCCAAATTGCAATTTTTGTAATCGCTTTACTTTTGAATGTTTGAAAGAGTGTGTACCAATTGTTTGGGTATTGGCATTTTCGAGAATAATCTATTCTTTATCTAAACATTAGATTTATGTATATCTATTTTTGTCTTTCGTTTAACTACTTTAAAGGACTTATTTTGTTCCTATTTTAAAAGAACTTATTTTAAAGCCGAAAAGTGGGATAAATTATTATTTAAGCCCCACAATTCAAAAAGAAATTATTAGAAACTAAAAAAACTCCGTTTGTGCGATTATTTTAGATACAACTCGAGACATGGCCATTGATTAATAACCTACAAAGTTTTTACCTACCACCTGGGTAGTTTTTATTCAATGACATGGCGAAATCTGACAACTTTCTGTAGTTTTTGGAAAAGGGCCCCGTCACAAACACTGACACGGGGCCCCTGTGGGGCTAGCCCACGGCACTGTGTATAGGCGTGAAGAGATGTAACAATATAACAATGGCGTTTGCAGTGTATTGACGTATCTGCGTATGAGGTTTTTTCGGAGAATATGTAAATTATTTCGCGACTTTATTTTTTTATAATTAAAAGGAACGGGCACTTTCGGGCCCCTTCGGGGCCCTGGCCCCTGGGGGCCCGCCTTAAGCGCCCAGTGGATAACCCGACACTTCTTTGCTCCGAAACATTCGAGAATGGACTGGAACGCAAAGTGCGGGAAAGCTTTTTCTATGGTTATTTATGTTTCATTCCGAATATATTTCTGATTTACTTCCTCTATAAGAACCTTGCCAATCATATTTTCTTTAGTCTTTAACGTATTTAAATCAGCGGGTATTCGTGGATATTTCATTATGCTTATGCTGTACATGCTTTGTAGATCTTTAAACTTCTTTTTGTACATAGACTGTTAGTCGTTTCTAAGTTTCTGTTTTTTCTGCTATTCGTCATAACTGTCAAGTAGTATTTAATCCTTTTGGTTTTTGAAATATGTATTATTCAACTATCTTACTACTTATACCATATTAGTTTCTGACTATTTACAGATCCTTCGTCTGCATATACATATGTTTGTTATTGTCAGGTTACAGGTTACTGTAAGGTTCCTTTTGAGAGTTAAAGTTAGAGAGAGAGAGAGAGTGAGAGAGAGAGAGAGAGAGAGAGAAACAGAGAGAAAGAAAGAGAGAGAGGGAGAGAGAGTGAGCGTATCATGGCCTGATATACCCACAGCTCACACTTTTTCACTATGTGCTTAATTGTTTGGTAATGGATTGCCATAGTCGCAACCTGGGTTGCGTCGTTTTCCCCATTACTGGCGATTATGATCACACACACCATGTACTTTTCTGATGCGGGTTAAGGTCTTTCAGGTATGCCGTGGTTGGTTGAAGCCATCGGGTTTCATAATTGGGCCAATTACATTTTGTACATCGGGTGGAACACTTTCAGTCCAAAGCGACTGCCACTCAGAGTTGATGTTGAAGATATTTGCTGTCAGTTTTTGTGCTAATAATATTGGCGGTTTTATAGATTGAAGCAGGTCTATTGCAAGGTCTGGGATATTCTGATGGATGAGAAATTGTGTGTTACTAATTTTTTTTTCATTCTTTTATCAGGGTGTCCTGTTTTCTTAGAGCAGGTGGGGGTATGTGGCTGAGTGATGGAAGCCAATAATATGAGTATTTATGATGCATCCGCTAATCATTTTCATTGCTATGTTAAACTGAGTGTGCACAATGTGCACATGCGTCTTTTTTAATCCATATCGGTGCACAATACTCGACCACAGAATACACCAGACCAATTTTACAGATATTCGTAATGTGTCTCCTGATACTCCTCAGCTTCGAATAATTATTTTTTGAGCTGTTGTTTCGAGGTGTTTTTTAAATGAAGTTCTGTGTGTGTTATTTATTTGCACCTCTAATTCATAGTTTGCCTTATTGTTGGTAAGACGGAAGAAGCTGATTTCAGTTTTATTCATTTATTGTATTATTTGTGGCTTTGGTTTCAGGCAAATCTGAGGTATATAGATTGAAAAACATCGGGGTCAGGACTGATCCTTGAAGGAAAGCATTGCTGAGTTTTCTTTGTTTGCCAATGTTATTACCGTGAAATATAACCCTTTTTTACCATGTTGTATAAGAAGGGATCTGCTTTTTTATCTCCGATATAGCCAGTGTCGGATCCAGAGGGGGGTCACGGGGTCATGACACCCCCCAAACAAAAATAGGTATCAATTCAATAATCCTAAAAAAAAAGAAAAATCGAGATATGTGAAACAAAAAAAATTTAGGAACATCCAAAAAAATAATTGAAAACCCACTTATACTAGGGGTGGTAAGACTAAGTGACCTTGCATTAGAGAAAAGTAATTCAATCATCCTCAAGATCCATGACCCCCCTCCAAAAAAAGTTTATGGATCCGCCACTGGATATAGTCATATCTCAAATGCTTCCAATTTTCTGCACATATTATCTTCGTTCAAGGTACACGGCAGCATCGCAGCATTCTTACTTTTATACCAAGGGAGGAGAGGTTTTGGCTTTTGATGAAGGCCCCCCGGCGGTTGAAGGTAGATCTAGCTTTTCCTATACGCGCTTTTATCTCTTGGTTGTTGGTTGTATTCATTTATTATGGTGTCCAGGTAATTTTAGTGCTTCTATACGTTTATATTTAGTCCATATTCGTGACTATAATACGTGATTTTGTTCATAAGGTTTTCTAGGTTGTCCGCTAATACTATCGTGTCATCTGAATACCTGATCAATCTTTCAAAGAAGAGATTGAAGATTAGAGGAGATAAAATACAACCTTGCCCCACTCCACGCATGATTTTCACATATTCTGTGTGTTCACCTTTAATTCTAGAGATTTGCGATCTGGTTGGGGGAAATTCAACTTTCACACAGGTTGTAAATTTTTTTATGGATTATCTTTAGGAAAAATTTTAGGAGATGAGTCATCAGGCTTATTGTACGGTATTCCTTGCATTTTTTGGCTCTTGTTTTTTTTTTTGGAAGTGCAATAAACTCAGAATTCAGAAATTCTGCTGTTATTTTTTCAGAGAGTTGTATGTGTTGTTAAGTATCTTTGTGATTATTGCTATTGATTCGTTGTCCATTAGCTTGACCAGTTCTGCATGTACCTACATATATTAGCGGAACCTGCTGCTTTGTAATCCTTTAGCTGTGTTATTGCGGAATAAACTTCCTGTTGTAAAATTCTTGGTCCGGCATTTACCTCTTCTTCTAGCTCAAAAGTGTTATCTCTTTGGGTTTTAAATAGTTTCTCTAGGTATTCTTTCCACGTTCTTATTTTACTCTGTTTGTCCAAGATAATGATTCCGTCTTAGTACACATGTGAGTTCTTTGACTTTCATATGTCCATTGTTACTATCGTAATTTGACTGTGGAGTCTCAATTTTTTCGGAATCTTCCCATTGCTTTTTTTCTTTCGCTTCTATGATTTTCTTTCTTACTGAAATATTTATGCTTTATTTTTTTTGTTTGAGTCGTTTTTGGCTTCTCTTATTTTGTCCATTAGTTTCAGAATCTTATCTGCCATCCATGATGACAGTGAGATAATTATTGGTGTAATTTATTTTTCAGTACCTACACACTCCGAAATTTGAATTAAATGTAGGTGAAGCATTTAATTAGACTTTCACACTCAATGTCACTTTGTCTGCCATTCCGTATGGTCAACGTTTTCGAGAAATCATTTTAAGACGACTGATTCAGGATTCTTTCATATATTGTTTCCTATGCTTCCTCGAACACCGTACCGGCCATCTGGCTGCTGATACAGGTTGCGTTCATTACTGCGCAGCACACCTGTACAGGTAAACACAAAATCAGGGTGATTTATTAGTGTGAAAAAGCTTAGTAGATCCGCTAAAGTAATAAGATAGCAATAAAAGTTAATAACAAAAATTGTAGTTAACTTTATGCTAACTTGTTACGATTTTCATAAAAAATTGGTTATAACTTTGTAAAAGCCCTATATAACATAACACACCTTTATATTTTTGTGACGGGGAAGTTAAGAGGATTTTGAATATAAAATAAAATATAGGGTGTTCCATTTAAAAAAACATAGGTTTGGTCTGCCACTATGTTATCGAACTGTAACAATCTAACTAATTTCGTTATGTGAAGCTGAAAGTTGGCCACATTCCACATTTTTTTTATTAACTTTTATTGCTATCTATTACTATAGCGGATCTACTGAGCTTTATCACAATCATCAATCACCCTGTATATTGAATTTAAATTATTTTACGACTAACATTGTTTTTGTCATTACTTTTTAAACCACAGAAATGTCTGGCAATTACAGTTCATATTTCTAATAATGTTTAAAAAGTAATGACAAAAACATTTTTCATCTTACAATAATTTTAAATTCGATATGTTTACCTGTACAAGTTTGCTGCGCAGTAATGAACGCAACCTGTATCAGTAGCCAGATGGCCGGTACGGTGTTCGAGGAAGCATAGGGAACAATATATGAAAGAATCAGCCGTCTTAAAATGATTTTTTTTCGACGTTGCTAGCTCTTGGTCCACTAAAAACAGAGAATATAGCGGATGAAGATATGATATGCATTTGATTTGTTCAGCAGCGGTATATGTTAATTTTATATTTAATATTTTTCGCTGATATCTTTTTATCATTTGTGTGTGAAATTCACATGAATATACCCTCAATTTAAGTCTACAAGCTAAAGACAAATCGAGCATCAGATTTCCAAATTGCGAGTTCGCGGTTACCTCCAAGAGATTTCTAATCAAGTAGTCTAGGTGTCTAGATTTGCGCCGGGCGGTTGCCGCCTCTCGGTGGCGCTCCCCTCGCCCCTCTCTAACCCCCGACCGACACTCTCCCGACCGCCAACCACCCGCCCCACACCTTCTAAAGCTCATTTCCGGCATTCGCCGCCTGTGCTATATTAATTTTAAATTAAACCCGGATAAAATCCCCTCCAAGCTGCCGGTCTGCCTCTCCGGATTATCTAATGTACTATCTCTTGAAACAAGGAAGTACTGGTGGGGATAAGGGAAGAGTACTTTTCCTGTAATAAATAAAATGTTCACTTCAAAATATTTAATGGGCTTCAAAGATTCAATCAAAATTTAATAAGTTCTTACAATAAGTAAACAAATAAATAAGCTGCTATTCTTCGAATAATTTTTCACTCTTGGATCCTCAATCTTTCTTCATCTTTCTGTATCATTCACATTATTCGGCGTTATAAATATGTGGTCTGATTGCTGCTCTGTAAATGTTCAATTTAGTATTCTGAGTAAGCTTATTATCTTTGAGGAAATTGTTGTGTTTCCAATAGGCTCTGTTTCATACCACATTCTTTTCATTGATTACTATGCTTCTTGCATTAGTTACATTAACGAAACCCCAAGATATTTAAAGTGTTCTGCCTTTTCAAACTCACATTCGCTAATACCTAACCTTGTCACATTAACTGTATTTTTTCTTGAGCTTATAACGTGTTTTGTTTTATTTTGATTTATTACCAAACCAAGGGCGGATCCAGGACAGATTTTCGGGAGGGGCCATGAACATTTTTGGGGAGGGATAGGTACCGGGGGTATGGGACAAATTTTTTAAAAATTGGGCTTAAAATTGTCCTTCCTTGCACAACTTCGCAAATTCTTCCTTTAAACTGGCCAAGTTTCAGCTAATCAATGCTATGTCGCCCGCGTACGCCACAATTTGCAACGTCGATGTTATAAATTGTACCTTTCATTTGGATAGTTCTTATTGTTCCTTCTACAATGACATTAAATAGTGACGTTGATAGAGAGTGGCCCTGTCGTACTTCAGTTGCTATTTCTATATTTTTGAAGATGTCGCTATCTGTTAGGTATTACGTATTACTACTACCATCGATCCTTCCACTGTCATTTTCGTAAGTTTTATTAATTTCATTGGGATATCACGACTACATGGTCGCGAAAAAGGAAGCGAAAGTAGCAGTAGCAAAAGCTAAAGCAGAAGCGTATAACCTATACGATCCACTTGATACCAGGGAAGGCGAAACGAAGATATATAAAATAGCCAAACAGAGAGCAAAGAAAGCAAAAGATTTTAAGCAGATTAGATGTATCCGAGATGAAAATAATAAAATACTAGTTCACGAAAAGGATGTCAAAAAGCGATGGAGAAAGTACTTTGACAGCTTATTAAATGAAGAATTTGACAGACAGCCTGTGGAGTCAACGGAGACAGTAGCAGCAATGGTCACCAAAATAACAAACGAGGAAGTGGCTCAAGCGCTTCAAAAAATAAAGAAAGGAAAAGCGGTAGGACCAGATGATATTCCTGGGGAAGTATGGAAAGTATTGGGAGAGACAGGAACAAGGTGGCTAGCAGGTTTATTTAATAGAATTATGGAAGTTGGACAAATGCCAGACGAATGGAGAAGCAGTATACTAGTACCTGTCTACAAAAACAAGGGAGATATACAGCAGTGTACAAACTACAGGGTTATAAAACTGCTTAGCCACACCATGAAAATATGGGAGAGAGTAATTGATAGACGGATACGTGAAGAGACCGACATATCCGAGAATCAATTTGGCTTTATGCAGGGCAGATCAACAACAGACGCAATTTTCATTATAAGGCAGTTGATGGAAAAATACAGGAGTAAAGAAACAAACGCTCATATGGTATTCATTGATCTTGAGAAAGCATATGATAGAGTTCCTCGAGAGATTCTGTGGTGGGCACTCAATAAGAAAGGAGTCCTTGGTCCACGTGTGCAATGTGTGCGGCGGCCAGCAATTAAGGGGCGCCACTAGAGTTTTCACAAAAATTTTAGTCGGATCAAAATAACACTTACATATTGAACATATCACTTGAGAAAGGCACTTTGCCGAAACAGCTGTAGTAATAACATAGTTGTAATAAATTTTATGGAAGTATAGAAAACAAACGTTTTTCAGTGTTTTATTGTGAGATAAAATGAACTTCCATCGAGTAACGGTCGAATCCATCAACACTTACATATTTTTTCAGCTTACCAAACGTTGGCATATCATAAAACAACACTTTGCAAGCTTGGCTTTAAATCATTTATCTAATACACGCGCGCTGGTCCAGCAGAATTGATGCTTTAAAGCCATTATACAAAAATTTGTCAGAAATTTATTATGCTTTATGTGATATAACGCACTAGGATAAAGATCGTGATTGAAATTATTAAGCTGTTTAGGAGATAAAATATGAACATTTACATTCATATGCTCAGTTGTTCAGTCTACATACCTATGGTATAAACTTCTGATGAAAGTTAACTTCGTTAGCAAAATTTTTCAATCAAAAACAATGAATATGCAACTGGCCCTACAAGAGATAAAACAATTGTTGCTAGAGTTTCGGACAGAGATATCAAATTGAATGATGTTATTACTACAGCAAATGAAACTGCAGAGAAACTGGATATGGAGCCCAGTTATCAACCAGCCACACAGTTAGGGCTTCGGAAAAAAACTGACAGTTCGATTACGAACATAAAGACGATTTTGGATCCTAAAATGGCATACAAAGTTCATTTGTGTTCTCGAGCAAGCATTAATGTCAGTAAATGAAAGATTTTCATATTGGAAAATCATGTTAATTCTTTCAATTTTTTATATAATTTGAACGACAGTACAGAAAACTCACAATTAAAACTTTTGTGTAGAAATTTGGAAAAAACTGAGATTTAATGATCATCTGTATACATAATTATAGAGGGAGACGATTTGTTTAAAGAATTATATGAATTCTACAGCTTCAGCCTTTGTTAAAAGAATTAAATAATGATATTTGTAAAATATTTTTCCTTGCACAATGGCTTGTAGTGGGGCATTTCGCATAATGTGTACAAAGTATTCTAACTTCTAGGTTTGATGGTGGTCAGTACCTCTCAGTTCTTCTTCATTTTTCTGAGGAACTTCTCATTTGTGACCCGATCAGCCCACGGGATTTTAAGAATTCTACGGTATAGCCACATTTCAAAGCTTCCAATTTTCTGCACATATCTTCGTTCAAGGTCCACGATTCAACACCATAAAAAAGGACAGAGAAAACGTAGCATTCTTACTTTTATATCAAGAGAGAGGTTGTGACTCTTGAAGAAGGCCCCCATACGGTTGAAAGTGGATTTAGCTTTTCCAATGGGCGCTCTTATTTATTGGTTGTTAGGGCTTGTCCATATTCGGGCGGCTTGCCAACGTCGACTGCGCGGTCTACCTGTTTTCCCTCTGTTTTCCTTGGTATTAGGGTGAAACTTCAAAGGCGGCATTAGGGTGAGATCAAGTAAAACAGGTAAATCGCGCAGTCGACGTTGGCAAACCGCCCACATATGGACAAGCCCTTAGTCCATTCTTCATTTCTTATGGTGCCGAGGTAGTTGTGTACGTCTTTCTACATGGGTTTGGTTGATTTAGAGTTGCCCTTCTGTTAACTTATTTCTTGCTAATGATCATAAGCTTTGTCTTCATTACGTTTATATTGAGTCCATATTATCGACTGTATTATGTGATTTTGTTTTTAATGACTTATAGGTCTTCTACGTTGTCCGCAAATAATTTCGTGTCATCTGCATACCTGACGTTATTTAGCTGGTACCCGTTTAGTAAAATTTCTTTTTCAGTTTCGTTCAAAGCTTCGATAAATATTCTTTCAGGGTAGAGATTGAAAATTAGAGTGTACAAAATACAGCCTTGCCTCATTCCACGCATGATGTTCACGTATTCGGTGTGTTCACCTTCAACTCTGAGGTTTGCAGTCTGGTTCCAGTAAATGCTGGAAGGCGCAAAAAGTGATTTTTTTCTGAAATAGATATTTATTTTCAAGTTTACCTGTATCTTTAGTTATTTATGTTGTTACGCCAAAGATTTATTTTTACTTAATTATTTTAACTTAGAATATATGAGAATTTTTAGTTATTTTTGTTTGGTTACAATAAATAATTGTTCATTTTCACATTATTTGTTTAACGAGACGATTTAAAAAAAATGCGGTATTTTTGGGCGCCATTAAATGTTTCGCACACAGGCGCTAACACGTGCTGGCGCGGCACTGATTCCATGTGCCTTATTCATAGCCAATTTTCGTTTCTTATTTTTACCAGTTACTGTATTCTTCCTTCGTTTTTGAAGTATTGGTTATCTTTGTTATTTTCGCTAATTTATCGTCTGTACTGGGACTTTCCATGGTAGATCTGTAGATCTTTGACTAACTTTGACTTCCCGTAATTTACTGTATTATCTAATTGTTTCCATTGTGCATGTGTTTTTACTATCGAACGTAATTTCTAAAATGAATATAATCATTAAAAACTTATTTATAACATACCTTTGCACTAGTAGCTTGTATGTAAAAGCTGTTAATTTAGAAAACAGCCGTCCTTAAAAAAACGTATCACGTTGCGGCTTTGCGTCGAAAAGTGTTTCGATGAAAACGGCGGGGAAAATCGGAGCTGTGCCAGAAAGCAGGAAATAACTCGGTCTTGAGGTAGATTGCCATTAATATCGTCATTACTGGATGGAAATTCATTTTGCGCCTTTCTACAAATTCACTTAACGAACACCACTTCGCAGATATAGGAAGTGCCGGTACCCGGCGTAGCGGGAGGAGATTCAGATTCAGAAAATACAAATAAGTCAGGAGCAGATTTCGTTCGTTCTTAAACCGAAGAGAGGAAGTGCTGAAGACGTTTCTAGAAACCTAAATATTGTTAGATATACAACGCCAATTGCCTAGAATTCTCCTTGAATAAAACATTAGAAATCTTTATTTTGAGCTCAATTTTGAAAAGAATATATGTCGAATTTCACAGATTATTTCATTCATAGAGGTTTTGACCAATAGAAACCTACAAAAATCAAAATTTTTTATTATTTCGTTCATAGAGATTCTGACCAATAGAAAACTAAAGGAATAAAAATTACAGCGATTATTTTTTAATGATTTTAACTTCCAATCGTATAGTAAGATATTTGATCACGTGTTTAATTCTGTCCAATCAGATTAAAATTATACTGATTATTTCATTCATAGGAGATTCTGACCAATAGAAAGCTACAGAAATGCAAATTAAGGTGATAATTTTTGATAATATCCCGTCGTCAAGTAGGTATATTACGTCAGATGCCCTTCGTTGCTACGAAAAAATACATTCAGTGACATTAATGACAATTAATGTTTTAAAAGTTATAGTGATGACTTTCAACCGTAATAGTTATTTTTCTACAACCACTATTCAAAGTGCACTTTTCTGTACGGTTTTATGTTAGCAAACTTGATATTTTCTCACAGTATAAGATATTTGACATTAGTGTGCAGAAAAGTGACGTTTCTGTGCCGCAAAGTGACGTTTCTGTGCCGCAAAGTTCTTTTCTGCACAGTTGACTACCTCATTCTGAGTAACGTTATATTCTGTTTACATCCGTGGACTACCGCATTCTGAGTAACGTTATATTCTGTTTACATCCGTGGTTAAACTTTAGACAAATATATAACCTATAAGACAATTATTATATTTAACTATAGCATAGAAACTAAATTATGGATGTTACAACTGTTTTATTTTACAATTTTATTCTTATTAAACATTTTATAATTATCAAATAACCAATAAGGATTTAGCAACCTGTGCAAGAGACGTCGAATGAAGTAGGTTTTTTGTAAATCCGTGACTGCATAAATATAATGTCAATAATGTGTAATAATTGTTTAAATTTAAACAAATTAAGGCAGTGCATTAATTTTTTAACTGATTTCTGTGCAATTTATTTAGGTATAAGGAATTTAAATTGATTAGTAGGTATTAATTAAATACAGTTTAAAATTTATCACATAGGTACCTATTATAATTAATCGTCGTTTGGAAATTGTGATTTTTATTTTTAGGAAAAACTGTGCTTGTAGAAAAAGTATAGTGTGAAACACGTGCAGAAAGGTAATTTCTCACTCGTTTGAATTGCGGCACTCGCTTGCGCTCGTACCGCAACTTTTCAAACTCGTGAGAAATTAGTACCTTTCTGCACTTGTTGCACAATATACTATTTCCTAACAAGTGCAGAAAGTCATTCTTTTCCGCACGCGACTGCAGTTTGCCGAACGACGCGAAGCGGGAGTTCGGCAAGCAGTTGAGTGCGGAAAAGAGACTTTCTGCAAGAGTTAGGAACAATATTTTTTCTAAGAGTTTTTAAAAAATTACCAAATCTTAATCAATTAATTTAATTAATATGAAAATACATACACAAATTAATTCTTTGACTAGGTTGTCAAAACCAAACTTTCAATATAATTAGTTAGCATGACGACGATCTTGGTTTCCATGACGATGATTCAAAACGACTGTTATTGTCTACCGATTTGACTTTCGAATATTATGTCAAAATAATTTTATTTCATCTAATTGTCGCGTTAATTTCATTAAAATAGGAACACAATAAGATACATTTGAAATAAATTAGTAAATAATATCTAAATATTAAATAAAAATAAAAATGTATACCATTTTTATTCAGTTGCAATGCGAAGGCAAAACAATCTTACTTTTCAATTAGAATACGGAGTGCAGTCCAGTCCCTTGAATCGCGATTTTCGGCTCTTATTGGAGCCTTCATCGGAAGGAACGTAGGCACTGTTCTCCATATTTTAACTGATTCGTATCGAGAGGTTTTCCCACCCATTGCAACTGAAGTGATGATAGTAGGTGGCTAGCGCCATCTGCCATTGAAAGACGAAGTAGTTTTCAATCCTAATAGTAAATTATTAATATTGAAAATATTAAAAATATTACTAAAAGATTTTTAAATTGAAAACTTATTGGTACACTTTCCTGGTGACACCTCCAAGACTTCTACAATTTGCAAGTCAAATGGATGCTGCAGTGAAGACGAGAGCGAAGGAATTCTACACTGTGCAATTCACATCCCCCGTCTGCAGCTGGTAAAGTTCCAACGGAAAAATGCACCTAGTTACTCTACGGAGTAATACGACTATAAAATAAAAATGTATACCATTTTTATTCAGTTGCAATGCGAAGGCAAAACAATCTTACTTTTCAATTAGAATACGGAGTGCAGTCCAGTCCCTTGAATCGCGATTTTCGGCTCTTATTGGAGCCTTCATCGGAAGGAACGTAGGCACTGTTCTCCATATTTTAACTGATTCGTATCGAGAGGTTTTCCCACACATTGCAACTGAAGTGATGATAGTAGGTGGCTAGCGCCATCTGGCATTGAAAGACGAAGTAGTTTTCGATCCTAATAGTAAATTATTAATATTGAAAATTTTAAAAATATTACTAAAAGATTTTTAAATTGAAAACTTATTGGTACACTTTCCTGGTGACACCTCCAAGACTTCTACAATTTGCAAGTCAAATGGATGCTGCAGTGAAGAGGGAAGGAATTCTACACTATGCAATTCACATCCCCCGTCTGCAGCTGGTAAAGTTCCAACGGAAAAATGCACCTAGTTACTCTACGGAGTAATACGACTATAAAATAAAAATGTATACCATTTTTATTCAGTTGCAATGCGAAGGCAAAACAATCTTACTTTTCAATTAGAATACGGAGTGCAGTCCAGTCCCTTGAATCGCGATTTTCGGCTCTTATTGGAGCCTTCATCGGAAGGAACGTAGGCACTGTTCTCCATATTTTAACTGATTCGTATCGAGAGGTTTTCCCACATATTGCAACTGAAGTGATGATAGTAGGTGGCTAGCGCCATCTGGCATTGAAAGACGAAGTAGTTTTCGATCCTAATAGTAAATTATTAATATTGAAAATTTTAAAAATATTACTAAAAGATTTTTAAATTGAAAACTTATTGGTACACTTTCCTGGTGACACCTCCAAGACTTCTACAATTTGCAAGTCAAATGGATGCTGCAGTGAAGACGAGAGGGAAGGAATTCTACACTATGCAATTCACATCCCCCGTCTGCAGCTGGTAAAGTTCCAACGGAAAAATGCACCTAGTTACTCTACGGAGTAATACGACTATAAAATAAAAATGTATACCATTTTTATTCAGTTGCAATGCAAAGGCAAAACAATCTTACTTTTCAATTAGAATAGGGAGTGCAGTCCAGTCCCTTGAATCGCGATTTTCGGCTCTTATTGGAGCCTTCATCGGAAGGAACGTAGGCACTGTTTTTCAATGCCAGATGGCGCTAGCCACCTACTATCATCACTTCAGTTGCAATGGGTGGGAAAACCTCTCGATACGAATCAGTTAAAATATGGAGAACAGTGCCTACGTTCCTTCCGATGAAGGCTCCAATAAGAGCCGAAAATCGCGATTCAAGGGACTGGACTGCACTCCGTATTCTAATTGAAAAGTAAGATTGTTTTGCCTTCGCATTGCAACTGAATAAAAATGGTATACATTTTTATTTTATAATCGTATTACTCCGTAGAGTAACTAGGTGCATTTTTCCGTTGGAACTTTACCAGCTGCAGACGGGGGATGTGAATTGCATAGTGTAGAATTCCTTCCCTCTCGTCTTCACTGCAGCATCCATTTGACTTGCAAATTGTAGAAGTCTTGGAGGTGTCACCAGGAAAGTGTACCAATAAGTTTTCAATTTACAAATCTTTTAGTAATATTTTTAATATTTTCAATATTAGTAATTTACTATTAGGATTGAAAATTACTTCGTCTATCTAAATATTAGTTTATTGCATGTATTATAGTTACTTTAAGGCCATATTAACATATCTAAATTAACACGCGTGCGGAAAAGTAAAAACCGCGTGCGGAAAAGTAACAGGCGTGCGGAAAAGTAACACGCGTGCTGAAAAGTGAAACTTTCTAAACTAAAATGCGTGCGCGAAAGTAGACATTTTTGCACGCTCGTAGAAAAAATATTTTATATCAACTGTGTGTTTAACAGTACTAATTTGTACTTACATAAATAAATTACAATAAAATTTTGGTTTTGAGCAGTTTTATTCATGAAATAATCGCAACAAATTGCACTCGATCTCTAAAATTAATATAGAATTTTAGAGCTCTTGTGCAATTACTACTGAGAATTATCTACTGTAGAAAATTACCGATAGAATTTTTGTTTCTGTTTCAAGTAGATTGTTTCTGTTTAATGGCAACCAGTTTCGTAGTTTTGACAACTCTCACATTTAAGAACATATCCATAATTTACGTATTAAAAAATAATCTTACGAATATCACACGACAGTAAGAATAAATAAGAAAATAATGCGACAGTTTTTCGAAAATTTGTTGTCTGGCAATAGACACGAGAGCCCGCAGGGCTCGAGTGGCTATTGCCCAATGACAACAAATTTGAGTTCAATTTATTCTCTCTCTTGTGATAACATCATGAGAAGGTTTAGCAAATATGTAAACGAAGGTATCAATAATAAATCACAATAAAATATTTGTTTTGAGCAGTTTATAATATCCTCCTCTATTTATCACCTTGATCACCTCTATCACCTTGATGTTGTTATGTAATGTTATATAAAGTTATGTCAGTTCATATTTAATAGTTGTCAAAATATAATTATCGAAATGTCCTAATTATTTTTCATCTGAAGATACAATAAATTGGCGACGAGGTAAATCATTGAATAACCAAACTTTTAAAATACATATTAAACATGGATACAGATCAATCCAAACAGTTTATGATGGTAAACCAGGAAATTTAAATCAACGGCAGAAAAGTTTAGCAAGTACCTACTTTAAATTCGAATATTAGTCATTGTATAGCTTTACTCGAAAATTTTAATGAACAAAAAGAGAACTTCAGAATGTACGTAGAACGTTTCGAAAACTACCTTAAAATCAAACACGTTTTCGATGACAAGAAATTTCCTTTAGACTTACTATTGAATTCTATTGGCTCTGCAACTTTTTCAGTGTTTGCAGCTTTAGTTGCACCTCACAAAATTAGATATTTTGATTACAACACCATTGTAAAGAAACTTCAGAATCGCCTGAATTCAAAGAAAAAGATTCTTGTGTTGCAGCATAAATTTCTCTCCTTATATCAACAAGAAAATGAGTCAATTTCCGGCAACTGCTCTAAAGCAAGCTACTATTGAATGTGAATTTATTTCTACGTGCAAGTGTCAGGCAAATACTTCTGAACATTTTTAACGAGCTCAGTTTATTCGAGGCATCAAGATAACTTAATTAGAGAATCTTCTGGAATCCAATGAAAAATCATTTGAAAAATAGGAAGATAAGGCTTTAATCTTAGAATCTTTAATTATCTACAGTAAAGAATTTTCGTCAAGTAACAGTTCTTTAAATATTAACCAAATCAATCAATCTAGACAGAAATCAAATTCAACGTTTCATATTAGGAAGCGTTTCCAATCTAGATCAAGAATCAATTTTCAAGAATTGGGATCGACAATCGATGCCTACGATGTGGTAAACAACATCTTGTTAGTAACTGTAAAATCGATCCTGAACGACTTCAGTGCAAAGGTTGTAAAAAATATGGTCACGTCATTTCAGTTTGTATTTCAACGCTTTTAGCAAACAAAGATAAAACTGACTCGACTCATCATCTAATTAATGAATATCGACCATCAACCAGCGAAACAGAACCAGAGGATACTTTTGGCATTAATAAAATTGTAGACATTTATGAAAATCAATCTTACAGGGATGCTGAAAAGTTTTATGTGACAGTGCTTATTAAAAACAAACCGGCAACATTTGAAGTTGATTCTGGAACAGGATTTACACTCAACTCAGAATGAAAATTTAACTAGATCTTGATTTACCACTTCAAAAATCTAATTGCATTTAGATCATATACAAAAAACGTATTTTATCCCCTGGGAAAAGCAAAAACATCACTACAATATCAAAATAAAATTTCAACAGAAGAATTGTATGCAGTTCCTGATGAATTGGGACTCCTTATTAGGGCGTGTATGGATAAGACATTTAAACATTAACCTTCAAGACATCGATAACTCAACAGGAATCAGACAAATTAAAAATATACCGGCTAATGAAGCAGAATTTTTTCAAAAATATTCAGACATATTTGAAGAAACAATTGGACTTGTATCAAATTTTAAAGTAAATTTGCAACTGCGTAAAAATGCCAAGCCAGTCTACCTCAAAGAACGAGATGTATGTACCTACCGTATGCACTTAGGGAGAAAGTTGAGAAAGAACTTGACAGCTTAGAAGCTCAAGGAATTATATCCAAAGTCAACCATAGTGATTGGGGTTTACCCTTGGTTGTTATTCCAAAAGCTGATGGAGGTGTGAGAATTTGTGTAGATTACAATATTGGTGTTAATGATATAATTGTGTCCGTAAACTATCCAATCAGAAAAATCAAAGATATATTGAACAGCTTAAAAGATTCACAATATTTTTGTCGATAGGATTTATTCAAAGCATATCTTCATCTATCAGTAGACGAAGAGAGCAGTATTATCCAAACTATATCAACACATCGAGGAACATATCGAATGCATCGACTGTCATTTGGAATTAAAACTGCTCGTTCAGAATTCAATCGAATTATTGATCAAGTTCTATCCGGTCTATCAAAAACTCAGTCATACTTTGATGACATAATTGTTCATGGATCAAGTAAAGAAGAATGTCGACAAAATCTTGCGCATGCCTTCAACGACTAAAAATATTCAATCTACATCTTAATCGCAAAAAGTGTGCTTTTTTCGAAACCAGTACAGAATATCTTGGTCATCTTATCAAGGTCACAACGAAATTTTAAAGTCTCCAAAAAAAGTTCAAACTATTCTGACATGCCACGACCAACAGATGTGGATGGCGTTCAAAGATTTCTTGGTATGTTAATGTATTATACCTGATTCATTCCCAATGCTTCAAATAAAACGTATCCTCTACGGAAACTTTTACAGAAAAAAACAAAATTTATTTGGAATAATTCATGTGGAAGAAATTTCAATAAATTAAAAGAGGAAATTGCGAGTGATCAAGTTTTGATTTCATATGATCCAAGTTTGCCCTTAATATTAGCTTGTGCTGCAAGTCCAACCGGTGCTGCAGTGGTACTATCTCATGTTATTGATGGAATCGAAAGGCCTATCGCATTTGCTTGTTACTGTCTTGTAAATGTCTTGTTACTTTGAAAAGTCGACTTCATTGTCTTTACAAAAGACGCTAATTGTATTCGAACGTCTGCGGTCCGTCCGGTGAGTACCGATCCCACGAGGATAGAAACCATTTTCACTAAGACTTATTATTTTTAATAAATGAAAAACCTCCTCTACCCCTGATGAGATTCACATTTTTTTTAAACAGGTATGAACTGTGATATTGAAGAACTTCAAAAAATATTAAGACTGACCATTATAATGACCAATAAAAAAACTCTTTCCTCGATTATTCCCTCTCGACATGGACTATTGGAAATTAAATACTACAGTAATACGGGTATTCTATCCAAAATACTATATTATATTGATTTAAAATTCCTCGTAGATGTAGGTATACTCGAACAATCTAACAGCGATACATAATAGCACGTATGCTTGAGCTTTCATGTGTACAGAAGCTGAAATTCAGCTGCTCAGAATTGAATGGCTAAAACTTTACCGCAATTGTCAGTCGCTTCACACTCAAGCCGCTAGAGGCACCACTTAGCACAAGTGACTAATGAATGGAGACTGATTGGAGTTAAAATCGTCTCTTTTTGCCACGTATTCGATCAGAGCCGGAATCGACAATAGCCTCAGAAAGTTTTTTATGTATAGAATTATTTACTTTTGATAGTGTGGAAACGTCCATAAAATACGTCGTAAAAAAATTGGACTTTTTAATATTCTCCTTCCCCTTCGTCGTAAAGCGTCGTTTACAGTCGAGTCTCTTCTTCATGTCAACCAATTGAAACTCATGATCCCCTTTTAGTGATTTTTTTTAAATTCAATGTTATTTCTGGATTTTTTAACATTGACTCTAAAACTTTTTTAAATTGATCAATATATCATAGAATAATAAATTAATTAACAGCGTAGGCGCAAGTATTTTACGGCTATCCCTACTTTTTTTGTTTACATGGCAAATTACGTGTAGTAAAATTTTCACTGGTATGCAGGGCTGCGCCAGCACGTGGTAGCGCCTGTGTGCAAAACATT
Source organism: Diabrotica virgifera virgifera (assembly GCF_917563875.1). Classification (NCBI taxonomy): domain Eukaryota; kingdom Metazoa; phylum Arthropoda; class Insecta; order Coleoptera; family Chrysomelidae; genus Diabrotica; species Diabrotica virgifera. Next base: position 64,033,787 of record NC_065445.1, on the reverse strand, counting down.
TAATGGCGCCCAAAAAATACGCAATTTGTTAAAAATAACTGAAAATTCTCTAAAATAACTCTAGTGGCGCCCCTTAATTGCTGGCGCCTGTGTGCGCCGCCCACATTGCATACGTGGACGGTGCGGCCGTGCTGGTATGGAGATGAAATTGTCATCAGTAACATAGAGATAACTATTTCGTTCAGTTTTTGAATGTTCTTGGATAACCTTTACTGGAATAATCGCTTAAATTATTAATTCAGTTAATTAATAGGATTATTTTTTTCACCTGTCAAATCCTGACGTTTTTGCTTTTTCAGCCAATCACCACGCGTCGTTCTAGCCAATCATTGAGTGTAATACTGATAACACAGCCTCTTCCTTGATAAAACAGTCTCTTCCCTGATAAAACTTAAGGTACCCTAAATTTCACATAATATTTAATAATTTCATTTATTAAATATTATATTATTTAATAATAAATTCACTAATTTCATTGTCTTAAAAATATTTCACAGATGCCCGTATTTACTAATAATACATATTGGTTCACAAAATAATCTTTTCAAATACCACTCGTCCTCTAAATTTTGCTTGATAAATTTTTTCGTTTTCATACTTAAACTTCTTTATTATAAAGAAGTTTTCGTGAAAACAAAAAAAATATCGATAAAATTTAGAGGACTCGTGGTATTACCTTTGATAAATATTTTTAAATACTTTAAATTAGTTTGAACAAGTTATTCTCGAAAACTGCATATGTAGTTTTGCCGTCTTTTGACTTTGAAACTACAATATTTAGCATTTGACGAAGAAGAGCTAACATATAATAAAGTAGGTATAGCTCGATTACTATTGGTCTTAAAGAAAATTTAAAAAAACGGTTTTGTTTATTTTTTTAAAAGGTACATTTTTGTTAAGTAAAGTTGTTTTGATAAAACGAAAACTTTGGAGTTATTAGCAGAAAACTTATTAAAAACATTGATATTTTCGATATAAAACTAACACTTTCGATAGCGAATAAATCGAAAACTATTAATTTGATAAAAAAAACTGTTTAGAACGTTTTTTTGCTAAGAATGAATGTTTTTACCAATTTTTGCGGTCAAAATATAATAACAAATTTCCACCCCCGAGATGTGGTGGCAACCACCCCCATGGTAAAAGCGCCTTTCGGCATCATATAGATTTTGATCCTTGGAGTATCCACTACGTATTCTCAAATTTTCAAGAAAATCGATCCATTGTGTAAAAATTGCGAGGTTTTGTCCTATTTTAAGCTTCATTACTTGGATTACGAACCATATTTTTTATCTATTGTGTATATTATTAGTAGCATTACAATTTTTATCTTCAACATAGATGGCTTCTACTGGGTACGTATCAATTATTAATTTAGACCATATTTCACTTAAAGTCTCTCCTGCGTGTGTAAACTTCGTTTTTATAGTACATCGTCTATTGTACTCCCTTGATTATCCACATGGCTTCCATCCTCCTCCTACTTAATAGAGAAGTGTCTTCTCTATTGTGGTTGGCGATCATTATGGCAAAGGGTCTAGCCGGGTAAGATGATAAAAAATGCCCCAAACTCGATTAAAATTCTATATAGGTCACAGTTTAGCACATATAGAGCAACTCACTTTCTGAAATTTTTAGCCCCCTAGGTGGTCACGTGACCCACCTAGAGCCTAATTAGGCTTTTTATGTTTTTATTTTTTATCTCAGCCGCATCGAGAGCTAGCGAAAAACTTTAAATAAAAAATTTGTTAGCTTCAAAAAGTTCTTTCCGAAAAATTTATTTTTTTATTTTTTGGTGGGAAATTCAAATTTAAGGACGATTTTAAAATTTTAAATAGATATAAAAAAATAACTAAGACATTCGTTCACACGAAAAATATTTATAACGTGTATTTTTGCATAATGTTTCACCCTGAATTTTTTCAAATTTTTAAAATTGGTGAAACGTACTTTTAAAAATAAAAAAAACCGCATTTTTTCGCTTTTTGATACAATTGTATACAGGGTGTTTAAAAAAGGTAACCCCGTAACTAGGATAGGTAAAAAACTGAAAAATAATTGGGGTTTGCCTGATAAAAAACTTTTGTAATGTCATCCATTTTCAAGATACAGGGCGTTGAAGAACACAAAATTTTACACATTTTTTACGATTTTGCCGAAACTACTGGTTTACTTTAAGAGGTATTTATTGATTATTTTTTCACATACAATTAAGAATTTTATATTCATCATTGGCGCGCATACGGGTAATGGTTTGAACTTAAAAAAAAAAGATAGTACGCCACTGACATATTTGAAATTAATAATAATTTTTGCATTCCTCGTCTAATTTCGGACAAAAAAGCTTTCTACCCTTTTTTTCATACGACGCGCCGTTTTCATGCAAACAATAAAGTATCTTAACGCTTCCAAAGTATTGGAATTAAGTTTTTTATGGATGTATATATGAGTATATATTGTAGATGTATAGAAACTTACATATAAATTCGAATACTTTGTAAGGATTAATTGTTATTTATGATGTAAGTGTTAAAAATACAATTTTAAGGCACGCATGTGAAGGTTTGCAGAATGTGCGAAGCGAATTCTGCAGTTCACATGAGTTCCTTAAAAATGTAATTTTAACACGTATATCATACAATATTTTTTCTACAAACGTCTTATATATCAACAATGATTATTATAATTTATTCATTCTCAATTACAGGAAATACTACAAAAACTTTTATAGCAATACCTACAAAAACTTTTACTTGAACTTGACATTCCATTTTTATATTTTCTTTGACATTAGGTACATCAAAACTGCCTATTATACTGTCAATACGTAAATCATAACAACTATAGAATAACATCTACTTTTATTGTTGTATATTCTAACAAATTTTAATAGTTTTTTTCTACAAACGTGTTAAAAATGCAATAATACAGTTTAAATTAAATTTTAAAAAACCTTCTAAAAACCTTTTTTAAATTGCGCAATTTGTACTGTTAACGTTAATGTTAATAAATGAAATATAAAAAATATTTTGACGTTTGTTTTCAAAAGACGACATTTCAATTTTAACTGCAGTGCCTTAAAATTTTTAAAGCACTAGTGCTTTAAAGTAACATTTTTAACGCTCCTATGGAGTGCTAAAAGTTGCATTTTTAACACGTTTGTAGAAAAAATATTTTATTTCTTGCATAAAAATGGCGCGTCGTATGAAAAAATGGGAAGATAGATTTTTTGTCACAAATTGAACGAGGAATTTAAAAATGATTGTTAATTTGAAATATGTCAGTGGCGTACTATCTTTTTTTCTTTAAAAAGTTCAGACCATTACCCGTATGGGCGCCAATGATGAATATAAAATTCTTAATTATCTTTGAAAAAATGAACAATAACTACGTCTTAAAACCTGCCAAATTGTATTACAATGTTGCCAGTAGTTTCGGCAAAATCGTAAAAAATGTGTAAAATTCTGTTTTCTTCAACGCCCTATATCTTGAAAATGGATGACATTTCAAAAATTTTTTATTAAGCAATCCCGAATTATTGTTTAGTATTTTACCTGTACTAGTGACTGTGTGACCTTTTTTAAACACCCTGTATAAAATTGTGTCAAAAATCGAAAAAATGCGGTTTTTATTTTTAAAAGTACGGTTCGCCAATTTTAAAAATCTGAATAAATTCAGGGTGAAACATTATGCAAAAATACACGTTATAAATTTTTTTCGTGAGAACGAATCTCTTAGTTAATTTTTTTATACTTATTTAAAATTTTAAAATCGTCCCAAAATTTGAATTTCCCGCCAAAAATTAAAAAAATTCGGACAGAACTTTTTTGACACTTACAACTTTTTTATTTAAAGTTTTTCGCTAGCTCTCGATGCGGCTGAGATAAAAAATAAAAACATATAAAGCCTAATTAGGCTCTAGGTGGGTCACGTGACCACCTAGGGGCTAAAAATTCCAGACAGTGAGTTTCTCTATATGTGCTAAACGTTGACCTTTATGCAATTCGAATCGAGTTGGTGGCATTTTTCATCATCTTACCCGGCTAGGCCCTTTCTCTCTGTTCTGGGCTTGATGAATTAAGTAATTCCCTGTTGTGCGGGTCCAATCACTGATGTTTCGTAGCCACGATTTTTTCTATCTTCCTATACCTCTTTTACCTTCAATTTTGCCTTCTAATATTACCTGGAGCTGCTCAAATTCCCTATGGCGCATTATGTGTCCTAAATAGGACGTCTTTCTAATTTTGATTGTATTGACCAGATGAGAACGTGTGTTCATTATTTCCAGATCTTCTTCTTTCGTAGTTCTGCTGGTCTAGCTTATTCTTAGCATTCGGCAGTACATTCACATTTCGAATGAATTCAGTTTGTTGACGTCATACTGTTTTAATGTCCAGGTCTCACAGCCATATAGTAATAGAGACCACACATAACACGTTAGTGTTCTCAATCTTATTGTGACTGATAGCTTGAGGTTACAGAACATTTTACGCATGTTCATGAAACCAGATCTTGCAATTTCAATGTGTTTTCTTATTTCTTTTGAGTGGTCTAGCTGACTATTTAGCTCTCTGCCCAGGTATATGAAGCTTTTGGGAACTCTGAAGGGCGATCCCATTTATTTGAGTCTTGGGTGTAATTTGTTCATGGCATTTCTTGCGGAATACCATGATTTTTCTGATAATATGTTCATCAATATTTTTAGTTGGTCTTCTGTTTCCGCTAATACTACGAGGCATCGGCATATCTTACATTGTTAATGATACTTCCATTGACTCTGGCACCTTCAGATGCCATATGACATGTTCGGCATATACCTACATTAAATAATAGAGGGGACATAATGTATCCTTACGCCTTACATGGCTTCCATAATGTTCATGATCTAAAATTACGCCAGAAAGATCGTCGTTCGATGGTGCCATTCACCGCTCAACGCGATTGAGCGAACTTCTTCCTGGTGCATTTGTTACCAAAAAGAAGGCATTAAGGACAGCAAACTTTATGACCTTTTCATAAAGAGGAATTTTGTCTGGTCCTCAATCCGACAATGCAATAAGGACAGGTTTTATAGATGTACATTTGGTTTATCCACAATATAACGACAAATTTAAATACAACAAATGACTTCGGATATGCACTCATGCCCCCTTCCCTCCTGTCGTATACCATCATAATAAGCAAAGTATCCTCTTCTATTTCTCTACAATGTAATTTATGGATATTCTTTATTCAGAGCCATCTTCAAGTTCCATCTTCTATCGAAGGTTGGAAATTATCATGGCTATGCGGACGCTGTTGACTGCCGCTCTAAATAGCTCTGCAATACTGCATTCGAATCATTTCAGAACCATTCAGAGTCGTAGATAAAATTAATAGGAAAAATAATAAGAAAGCAAAGCTCAAATGAAAACCAGATATTCATCATACATATCTATACAGCCCTCCGTGGGTTGTTGTGGTATGATTTAAGATCAATTTCTACTGCTTCTTTAGCTTTAAATAAGTTTTCTGGTTTGAAATTTATCATATTGTTCTCTACTAAGACGTTAAATCTTACTCTGAACCTACATGTTCTTCTATTCTCATCTGGATTTTATTTGTATATAAGTTTTGGAGGTTCTATTTTATTATTTCTCTTTACATGATTTTCTTAACATGTTATATATTATCGAACTTTATACTCTTCAACGCTATTTGGACTTTGTCCACCATATTTCTAAAGAATTTTGTTAATTTGTTTCTATACCATCACTGTAAGTTCTTTTGTGCCTTAGTCAAGAAGTTCTGTGATGAACCGGACTCATTTTACCATAAATCTTATCGAGCATATTACGTCCCAGTTTTCATTAAGTGCCATGATCATCATCATTGCCGTTACAATTCTTCGTAATTCTTTGCTGTGTTTACTACTGCCATACATTCTTGTCGGGCCTGTACGACTATTTCCCATACTGCCTCAGTCCCATTTTCTCCAAATCCTCTCTAACTGAATTTTTCCGCCTTTTTCTAGACCGTCCTACAGAGATTAAATCTACAGTCAAAATATTTTTGACTTTTTTTATTTCGACTTTTGACTGCTTGTTTGCTATCTTCTTGATGTTTAACTTGACACTTATTTTTCTACTCCTGTTTTACCCGCAGTTTAAAAATTCTTGTAAGCCTTGAAATGTGTTCTACAAATCTAGAACATGATTTAAAACTGTACCATTAAAAAAAATACCCTATTCTCTTTTATAATACCTATATAATGCCTTCTGAAAGATTCATTTTCATATAATGTTTGCTGAAAGATTACTTTAGAGTAGAAGTTAAACAAGAAAGATGAAAGCACACAGATTATTCGTATAATAAGTATAGCTTCTGATTTATTTCTATTAACTATTAGGTAGTAATAAAATGCCCTGATAATTAGAAATTTTCTGAAGGGATATACTATTTGAAGTTGAAAAATTCTTATAGTTCTAATACTGAAGTGCTAGTCAGATATCGATATGCAGAAACCATAGTTTCAATCTGTAGGGTGATCCTTTTGTTTTTTAATGTTTTTTCTTTCACAAATACTGCAGTACGGTCCTGTCGAGTCCTTTTCACTTCTACGTTCTCGACTGTTTAAATCGCTTTAAACGTTTTCGTGGAAACTGTTTCTTGTGTATTCTAGGCGGCTCTGGAAGGAAAATTGGCGCGTTCTGATGGGTTTTTAGAGGGTGAGATGTTCTGCCTTGGTAATAACAGCAATTTTCTTGGCAAAATCTTTCGCTTGCTTGCGATTTAGCTCCCAACTTGAAATTGAGTAATAATTTCATGCATGTAGAACGAATATACGATGGCTGATGATTTGTATCTATGTATATTATTCCTTATGTTCATTATATTAATAATAAGTAAATTATGTTAAACTAATAATGAAAATATAAATATTATTATTAATGACTAGTAAGATCGCTTAAAAAACTTTTGGAAACTTTCATGAAGTTTTAACTAGGCTAATACTAATTTTTTTCTTATTTTTACCCTTTTTAATTGCCTAACAATAATTAACGAGTATTGACCAGTGTTCCCAACTCTCGAGAGTGGGATTGTTGTGCCAGGGTCTTAACTCTTAACTACAGAGAGATCCGGTATTTTTTACCGGTGGGTATTTCCAAAATGTGGATTTTATGGTAACCTCACCACTTACAAGTTCATGTGTCTCTGTAAAAATCTTGTATAATATTATTAAAAGCACTTATTTTACCATTTTCCCATATCTAGAGACTCTATTTTATAATGACCGGAAAAAATACCGGGGATCTGTTATTATGTGGTAATAATGGGATATCTGTAGTAAAGGGTTAAAATTATAGTACATATATTTAAAAAAATTATAACGGACGAGAAAAAAAATAATCGTCAAATTCAATTTTACCGCATTATAATGGATAAGGTTTATTAAGGTGAAACAGTAGCGATCAACAGGTAGCAAAAACGCGTTCCAAGATTTCGTCTGTAATTTTGAATATTTTTTCGAGATATTTGGCACACGTATTCGTAAAATAATAAAGAATGGCGGTACAGAGCCCAATTTGAAAAATATATTAATATGTGGAAATTACTTTGTAATTAAATACAATATTAAAAAAACGAGCCTGTACCGCCATTAAGAAGAACAAAAAATACACTTTCTTCAAATAAACTTTTTTATCCGATGCCTAGATTTTGTGTCATTTTGGAACTACTAATGAAATAAAAAATTTAGTAGTTCCAAAATGACACAAAATCTAGGCATCGGATAAAAAAGTTTATTTGAAGAAAGTGTATTTTTTGTTCTTAATGGCGGTACAGGCTCGTTTTTTTAATATTGTATTTAATTACAGAGTAATTTCCACATATTAATATATTTTTCAAATTGGGCTCTGTACCGCCATTCTTTATTATATTACGAATACGTGTGCCAAATATCTCGAAAAAATATTCAAAATTACAGCCGCAATCTTGGAATGCGTTTTTGCTACCTGTTGATCGCTACTGTTTCCTCTTAAGTGATGAACAATATTCGTGCGCTATACACACGCAAATGCTCATAATAGGGTTCGTCCTTTCCATTGATTTCAGTCTCGCCTTCGTAGGTTTGTGTTTCTATCTTTATTTTAAAACGATATATCAGATTTTTTAAATATCTTTGTTCTTTTTGTTTAGGTACCATCTTCACTGCGAACGTCAATTATTCTTATGGCTATTTTAACTTTGGAAACAGCAGTTCTGAAGAGTTGACCGGAACTGCATCCATACCAATCCCTCAAATTTTTTAGCCAGGATATACACCTTCCCCCAGTACTTATTTTGTCCACTATTTTTCCTTGCATGATAAATCGTAGGCGGTGTACCTTTTACCGGGCATTATGTGCCCAGATATTGCAGCTGGCTTTCTTTGATAGTTGTTTCTACTTCTATTTCTCTCCTCAATTCTTTCGGCAACTGTATAACCCATGATATTCTCAGAGTTTGTCTGTACACCCATATTTCAAAACAGTTATTTATTCTTATTGATTCTATATTTAAAGTCCAAGGTTCGACATCGTAATAAATTATACTGAACACGTAACATATAAAGTGTTCAGGTTTAGTGATAAGTCCGAACATAAAGAAGCTGACTTCAATCTTCAATCTTATAAATCTTGCTCGTGCTTTCTCTATTCTTGCTCTGATCTCTGCAGCGATTACTTTATCATCCGTGTATCGAATATTGTTGATTAGTGCCTGATGAGGGCGAAACAGTTGGAATAAAGGTGAATGGAGTGCATTAACAAAATTAGATACGCAGATGACACTATCATCTTAGCTGAAAATATTGAAGACCTTCACAGGCTGGTGACCAGAATAGCGGAGTATGGACAAAAATTTGGTCTAAAAATGAACGTCAAGAAGATAAAATTTATGAGAATATCAACAACTAAAAGATATAACGAGAATCTTTTGATAGACGGAACCAATGTCGAACGAGTAGACCAATATGCATATCTTGGAACAACGATCAACCCCACAAATTATTACTTTCAGGAAATCAAAATCAGAATAGAAAACGTTAGAGCTATTTTAACAAAATAAGAAGAGTACTTTGCACAAGAGATTTGAAGTTCAAGCTAAAAGTTAGGTTGTTTAGGTGGTACGTCTTCTCGAATTTGCTTTATGGAATGGCAGCGTGGACCTTGAATGCGGAATTAATGAAACTGGAAAAACTTGTGTGCAGAAAAACTTCGCCTGGGTGGTATTCCACCCATAGACATAATAAGTATGAACTAGGTAAGGTATGAGCCGCTCTGGGAATAGAAGTGTAACGCCAATAACAAGGACGTCGTTGACCAATATTCATTTTGAGTGGTATAGCTATTTTTGTCTGTCACATGCGCGGGATCGCAAGTTAAAAAGAGATAGATAGACCACCGATCGACTGCCCGCGCGTTACATTATTTTGCTCAGTATGCCTTGTCTACTCTTATTAGTGTTGCCCAAAATCGGTCTTGGTCTTGCAATCTTGGTCTCTTTCTTGCGTTTTCGCAAGACCAAGACCAAGATCGCCTAATTTTAGCCAGACCAAGACCAAGACTTACCGTGCAAGACTTGAGCAAGAACAAGACTAAGCCTGCAAGACTCTGGCGTCTTGCAGTTAGAACTGAGGGCTGTTTTAGGGAGTATATTAGTTCGACTATATTCTTAGATACTCTGTGAGAAACAAAAAAAGGATGTGTAACAAAAATTATGAAAATTGAAACATTACGGGCAATACCATAAACATACATAGCGAATCAAAATATCCGTTTAACTTGACCCATTTGACACGTAATCACATGTCATTAATTACAATGTAAAACTAAAATATTTTGTACATTCATTCTCAGCAGACGACTTCTCTGAAATTAGTTGTCCGGATTATGAGAATAGTCGCCTTCTAATCATAAGATAACATTAAAATATACCTAATAATAATTAATTTTTTTCATTATTAGTTTTCTAGGAATTTAAACCCCACAAATCTTATCGGTGTATATTATAGAATGTATATTATGTATTGTTTTTTGCTGAATGTGCTATGAGTTCACTCGGTTAAACAAAATTTGCCGAAACAGCGCGTATAATATTTAAAAGTATTATACCGAGACAAAAGAGGAGATACTGCCGGATACCCTAACAAAATACCGAAATATTATTTACTAACAAGATGAAGTTTTCGATCCTAATAGCATTATTAATAATATTTAGAAAATATTAAAATATTAATAAAAGATTTTTAAATCGAAAACTTATTGGTCCATTTCCTTGGTAACACCTCCAAGGCTTCTAAAATTTGCAAGCCAAATGGATGCTGAAGCCAAGAAGACAAGAGGGAATTCAAAAAACTTACAATTCATGACTCCGTCTGTTCAGCTGGTAAATTCCAACAGAAAATGGACCTAGTTACTCGAAGGAGTAAAGACCAATATAAAAATAAAACAAAAATTTGATTTTTAATTCAGTTGTAATCCGAAGGCAAAACAATCTTACTTTTCAGTTAGAATACGGAGCGCAGTCCAGTCCCTTGAATCGCGATTTTCGGCTCTTATTGGAGCCTCATCGGAAAGAACGCAGGCTTGTTATCCATGTAACATGGACTTTTTTGCATATATAGAATAATTTAGTCGGACATTAAACGTTGAAGGCACCACGGGTATTATAATAATAACGCTCTCGATCAACGTATATACCTCGGCCCGAAGACCCTCGGCCTATACACAATTGACCTCAAGCGTTATTATCCTTATAATACCCTTGGTACCTTAATAACTAAAACAAAATAGCTAGAAGCAAAAATGTTAAATTTGTTAATCTAAACAAATTAAAGAATCTCATTAACACAATAACTACAATATACACTCCTCTGTAGTCAGTACATAAAGTATTGTATTTAGTTAATGATTTATACAGTGGGGATGTATTTGTATAGCCTCACATAAACTCACATCGCATAAACGGCGTAGATGTGAGTATGAAATAATAATAGGTAGTGTACGTAACGTAAATAATAAAATAAATTCTGTGTGAAGTGGTCGTTGGTGGTGTGGGAGCCGGTGAGTAGTCGGAAGCGGGCCGCCGGCGGATACCGCTGTCTCCGGGACACTTCCTCCCCGGGGTCCCGGCCAATTTCACCCGGAGCGAGCGCTTTCCGCCCTTCCAACTCTCGCCGCCGCCTCCGCTAGAGTTCTCCTCGTGCCGCTGCTGGCGGCGATGCGCCGCCTCGCAACCTACCATGGCTGCATCACTCCTACGGTCTCGCTGCTCTTGGTCTCTGTAAGCAACGGAAGGCTTTTGAAGACGATATCGTACAACAAAAATATAACAGATTTCAAAAATAGTTTATATAATTTAGTAAAAGAGAAATAAATGAAAAGACTTACTCGCAAACAATTTATTCTTCCACAGACGAGCGGTTTCAACTACAATAATTTACTAAGCATCATCAGGTATCCTTCTTCTTCATGTACCATGTCCTTTCAGAACGTTGGTTGCCATCATAGCTATCCTAATTTTATTCACTGCCACCCTAAATAGCATGCTTTTATCAACACCATACAAATCTGGACTGCGTTTGCCTGCTATTTTTCCTTGCATGATATTTTGTAGCAACCTATATTTGGGACCTCTCATTACATGTCCGAAATACTTCAGTTTTCTCTGCTTGATGCTTTTTATGATCTCAGTAGTCTTGCTGAGACATTCTAGTATTGTGGAGTTTCGAATCTTCTTCACCCAGGAAACTTTTAAAATTCTTCTATAGCACCACATTTCGAAAGCCTCAAGGCGATTTAGATAGATTTTATTCACAGTCCAGGACTTGACACCGTAAAGTAAGACCGAGAACACGTAGCAGCGAAGTAGGAGGATCCTCAATGCCAATTTTAGGTCTCTGTTACATAACACTTTGGACATCCTTCTAAAAGCGGCTCTAGCCTGCTCTATCCTAGATCTAATTTCGCCGTTACTTTCTGCGTTACAATTTAATTGCTGTCCAAGATAAACGATTTTATCAACTTGCTCAAGTTTGGTATTATTTACATATAGTATTTTGGTTTTCCGTATGTTCAGATCCAGACTTGAATCCCTACAACTCTCAACGACACTATCAAATAGTGTTTGCAGATCTTCTTGACTAGAAGCTAGGAGTACTGTATCGTTAGCATATCGCAAATTATTGATGACTTCACCGTTCACAAGTATTCCTTCTTGTTTTTCAGAAAGTGCTTTTCTGAAAATTCTTTCGGAGTAAACGTTGAAGATCTCCGGTATGGCAAAATTAAATGTTGAAATTTCAATAACCAGTCTTAGGATACTGTCTGGTACAAAATATATAACAATTATACCAATATTATATCTGTACAGATTTAATGGTGTACAATTTTACTTACATGCCGGTACAAGGAATATTCTTAAATGTAGGAGTAATATTTATAAAGGAATAGTCTTGGATATGATACCACATACATTTAATAATCTTTCCTTTTTTAAATTATGATAGTTTCCAAAAAAACTTGATTCTTTTGTGAACGACACTAACTCTTTCACACAAAGCTTTTCTATTGTCTTCCATTTTGAACCTAAACCAAATCTATTTTAAAACCCTCCAGCCTCCAGAGACAGCCTGGAAATTTCGAATGTATTTCTATCTTTTAACTTTTTGAACACCATCTCTACATAAACATGTTCTTTATTTTTACGCACTTGATAATATGAAGAGTGGATATACAGGGTGTCCCGAAAAGATTGGTCATAAATTACACCACAGATCCTGGGGCCAAAAGTAGGTTGATTGAACCTCACTTACATATATACAATAGAGCACACAAAAAAAGTTACAGCCCTTTGAAGTTACAAAATGAAAATCGATTTTTTTCCATACATCGAAAACTCTTAGAGACTTTTTATTGAAAATGCACATGTGGCATTCTTATGACAGCAACATCTTAAATAAAAATTGAAGTGAAATTTGTGCACCCCATAAAAATTTTATGGGGGTTTTGTTTCCTTTAACCCCCTAAACTTTTGTGTACGTTCCAATTAAATTATTATTGTGACACCATTAGTGAAACACAATGTTTTTAAAACTATTTTGCCTCTTAGTACTTTTTCGATTAAGCCACTGTTTATCGAGATATTTTGAATATTTGTCGAATCCACCACATATTTGTATATGGTTAAGTACGATTATAGAGACCTGTTAATAATCTGAAAATTTATTTATAATTTACATTTTTAGGTATATTTTGAAAAAGAAGCCACATCTCGATAAAAGGTGACTTATCAAAAAAAGACTAAGAGGCAAAAAAGTTTTAAAAACACTGTGTTTAACTAATGGTACCTAAATAATAGTTCAATTGGAACGTAGACAAACATTTGGGGGGTTTAAAGGAACAAAACACCCATCAATTTTTTATGTAAATATATTAACAAATAAGCCGCATCTCGATAAAAACTGGCTTATCGAAAAAATAATAAGAAGCAAAAATGTTTTAAAAACATTCTGATTAACTAATGGTACCGCAATAATGAATTAATTGGAACGTACACAAAAGTTTGGGGGGTTTAAGGGAACAAAACCCCAATAAAATTGTTATGGGGTTGACAAATTTCACTATAATTTTGTTTTAAGATGTTCCTGCCATAAGCATGATGCATGTCCATTTTTAATAAAAAATCTCTAATAGTTTTCGATATATTAAAAAAAATCGATTTTCATTTTGTAACTTCAAAGGGCTGTAACTTCTTTTATGAGCACATTTGTACTAAGGTAAGTTAGGTTCAATCGAATTATTTTTGACCCCAGAATGTGTGGTATAATTTATGACCAATATTTTCGGGACACCCTGTATAACGGGCCAAGTGACAAAAAATCAATATTTCTGTTTTTTCCATTAAAATGGTCGATGCAACAAGGCCGTTAACCTATATTATGGGCCAAGTGACAGTTGCATTGGAAACAGTTCTAAATAAATTCAACAGATAGCGTCCACGCCAAGTATATTTCAAACTGACAACCCTTATGAAGATGTTTAGTTAAAAGTGTACTTTAGGTTTATATATATATGTATACTTTAGGTCTTAGTCTAAGAGTGTATTCTAGGCTTATATTGTGTGAACCCCAGTCTATTTACACTTTCTTAATGTTGTTCTGAAGCTATTTCTTTGTGGCATTTTTGTAATCAACTATTCTAACTGGGAAATAAGCCACAATTTAACTTGAAAATAGTATATTAAGTATGAAGAACGGTAAGGGTTTTATACCGATCGAAGACAATTGTTTGGAGGAGGAGCGGAGCGATGACTCCAATTATTGTCTGAGATCGGTTACCCTTAATGTTCGACATGCTGATAACGTTTTTTGCACGATTGATACCATTATAAATTATAAAATTAAACATTTTCGTCATATTGACTAGTTTCATTCATTTTATCAAGATAGATACATTGGTTGTTAGGTAGTAACTAGGGTGCATAACAACAATGGAGAATTGAGTTTTTATTTAGTTGTCAATAATTTTAAGTACAATTTTGATTATTATAAATTAAAATATGAGCGAAAGTGAATTTGAAGAAATTGAACGGGCTTGGGAAGAAGGGTGTTCCGCAATTATTAAAATACCTACCAAAGTTTTAAAAAATGGTGCGAAGGCAAGAATTTAAGAATCGAAGAAAAGACTCTATTGGCATATTTCGTTCAAAGACATATGCAGTTGAAAGCTCCTGGAAGCCTCTGGGCAGAATATTCAATGATTAAATCCACCGTTTTTTTTTATGATGGCATTGATATTTCCAAGTTTTCAACTTTGATCGCGTATTTGAAGAGAAAAAATGTTGGCTATAGGCCTAAGAAAGCGAGCATTTTTACACGGGAGCAATTTGAAAAATTTCTGATGGAAGCACCGGATGAAGAATTTCTAGTTCACAAGGTAATATAAGCTAGTTTAGGTAAAAGAAATACTCTAATAAAGATTTTTTCATAATTTGTAGGTCGCAATGATATTGGGAATATCTGGTGCCTGTAGAAGAGAAGAATTATATAATATTACTATGAATGACATCCAACAAACCGATGGTTTAATGATTGTAAAAGTACCCAATACAAAAACGAACATCCAGCGTACTTTTACAGTCGTTAATAAACCAGACGATAGAATTCCATATTTAGAAATTCTGCAAAAGTATATAAAACTTCGACCATTACAAGTAAAATCAAATCATTTGTTCTTAAGATACGCCAAAGGAAAATGTTGTGCTCAAGTAATAGGGAAAGGGACAATCGGGGGCTGGCCTTCTAAAATTGCCAAATTCTTAAATTTGCCTAATCCCGAGAATTATACTGGCCATTCGTTCAGGAGGACATCAGCAACGCTTTTGGCTAATAAAGGTGTTGATGTCCTCGGATTAAAGCGTCATGGAGGTTGGCGTTCATCGACAGTGGCAGAAAGCTATGTAGAAGATTCTCTTCAAAATAAAATACATTTTGCCGAAAAAATATTGTGCAATACTAGTAATACTACTAATGTATGCGATTCTGCAGGAGTTTCTGTTAGAAGTGAAACCACAGCCCAAACAAGTGGGATTTCAATAAATAATTTAACAAATTGTACCATAAGTTTCAATATTAATAAATAATTCGTTAATTTTCTTTATTCTTTCAAAAAATAAATTAAAATTAAGAAATTTTTTAACTCGACGGTAAGTCGAGTTGGAGTACTTACCGTCAAGTTGGATTATTTACCGTCGAGTTGCTAGTAAATGTCACCTACTGACGTAAAATCTGTCACGGTAAACAGTCAAAAATGATCAATCGTGCAAAAAATAATTTTTCCGCAAATCGCCAGGAAATTTTGACATTCCTGTCAAAATTTCTTGAAGAAAAAGTCAGGACTTCCTTACTGTAAGGAAATGTCATTTCCTTACTGTAAGGAAATGATATTTCCGTACAGTTGTTAGTGTTCTACATAAATGAAAATTCAACCTCAATACGTTTCCATAGTAACCCAAGTAATTTTATTAGGAATTTCAAAGCACCATTTATTTGGGAATAAAATTATCGCGTTTTTTTTAAATCAATCAATATCTGTCGAATTTTAAACGATTTGCGGAAAAATAGTATGTTTACCTCGTAGGAAAAGCCACATTCCTGGACTCTGTGTTGCTAAGTCTCGGCTTGCGCCTCGACTTAGCAATCTTCACAGTCGTCCAGGAATGTTAAGCTTTTCCTACCCGGTAAACAATGTACTATTATTAACGTTTCGACTTCCACATCGGACGTCGTTGTCAAAATACAAAATATTAATAAATTATAATAAATATTTATGAGTAGATGTGGTTGTCTTTTTAAAGAAAGACCACAAGCTATGATTTTTTTGTGATGGATATTCTTGAAATAAAGTTGATTTCATATAGCCGAATTAACTATCTTTCAATAAAGTCGTCCCAGGAACGCAACTCATAAATATATTGTTAATAGTTAACTCATAAATATATTGTTAATATATTGTTTAAAGTCTTCTACTTTAAAATGTATAATATATGTCTGAATTGCCGATATAAATGAGTCAGATTAAATTAAATTATTAGAAGGATTTTTTACGAAGCAACAACAATTTTGTTTAATTTATTAATATTTTGTATTTTGACAACGACGTCCGATGTGGAAGTCGAAACGTTAATAATGTTATTTTTCAAGTTAAATTGTGGCTTATATCCCAGTTAGAATAGTTCATTATTTACACTTTTTTACACTAAAACAAGTCTCGCCATTTTCGTTGTCAATACACAAAAAAACTCTTTCCAACACTGGCTTTATAAATTCTTGACTGGATATAGTGTTATTAAGGCATTCTGCCAGTCTATTGGATTTTTGTACTCAATTTCTACTTCTTTTCCAGGTCTCCGTAGCTGGATAGTGTAATTCCAAGGTATATATTTAATTTCCATTATTTGTTCAATACTGATGCCATCAATCCCTATTTTACATCTGATTGGTTCTTTTCTATTGTTTAAGTTTTTTTAGATAAAATTATCATATTGAATTATTTTGCTCTTATGTTAAATCTGTGGACTAATCTGTGCAAACTATCTTCATCTTGGGCTGTCAATATTGGGTCGTCCGCGTAATAGCTTATTTTTACTTCTTTGTTTCCCATTCTGTATCTTCCTCCTTTGTTGACGCTTTTGATGATTTCATCCATGATTAAATTTAAGAGCATATGGCTCAATTCAGTCTTATTCCGCTGCCTATTTCTCAGGGTTGTTGTTTTGGTACCAGATGAATAGTTTCTTCTCTAAAAAAGATCACAGAAGATGGACGTGGAAAAGCCCCGATGGTAAGATTAGAAACGAGATAGACTACATAATCAGTGACAAAAAATGTATATTCAACGATGTCACAGTCCTTAATAGCTTTATCACAGGCAGCGATCATAGAATGGTAAGAGCCAAACTAAAATTACAATTAGACTTAATAACAGAAAAATCCAAAATGATTAAGAAGAAAGTCAACCCAATATGGAACGACCCAACGAATTTAAATGAATACCAAGGCAATATCAATAAAATCCGACAATAAAATGAATGCATGAATAATGTAAATGCCCTAAACGAAAATATCGTAGAAGCTATTCGAAAGGTTCAAGTAAAATGCATCCCTAAAAGACGCCAAGGCGAAAAAATAACCATTGAAACAAAGCAACTAATGGAAACTAGAAGAAAAATCAAAGGAAACGAAAGCATTGACGAAGAAAAACTGCGAAAAATAAACAAAGAAGTATCAAAAGCTATAAGGAAAGATTAAAGGAAATTTAAGAATGAAAAAATCTAGCGAACTATAGAAGAGAACAGAAGTCTGAAAGTCCTGAGAAGACGGCTAAACAATGGAAAATGCGAAATACATTAACTAAAGAACAAAGAAGGAGTCCCCACATCAAATAGAGAAGAACTACTACACATAGTTGAAGACTTCTATCAAGAACTATACACAAGCCAAAGAGAAGACCAAAAGAATTTGGAAGCCGCTGCATCACGCAAAATCATCAACCAGGGTTCAGAGCTCATGCCAGAGATCACACTAAGCGAAATCCAATGAATGAGCAATGAAAAAGATGAAAAACAACAAAGCGCCAGGAGAAGATGGAGTTGTAATAGAAGCTATAAAGATGGGTGGATGTGCCCTTCTCAACCAAATAAAAATTTTGTTTAACCTTTGTCTAACAGATTGTTGCATACCGGAAACATGGAACAATGCAGTAACAATTTTACTACACAAGAAAGGAGACAAGGCGCACCTAGAAAACTATAGACCAATCAGCTTATTGAACCACATCTATAAAATGTTTACCCGAATAATTACAAGACTAGAAAAAAAGTTAGATTTCTACCAACCCCGAGAACAAGCTGGATTCCGCTCAAAATTCGGAACAAACGATCACCTACAAACAGTAAAAACCTTAATAGAAAAGTCGATAGAATATAACAGACCACTGGTACTTATCTTCGTAGACTTTCACAAAGCCTTCGACACTGTGGAATTAGACAGCATTATAAGTGCTCTGAACAATAGTAGAATAGATTACCGGTTTACAAAGTTAGTGCAAACATTACACCAAAACGCCACAATGCGTGTAAAACTACATGATACTACCAGAGAAATTCATATCAAGCGGGGTGTGAGACAGGGCGACACTCTCTCACTTAAATTATTTATAGCGGTCCTCGAATACGCCTTTAAAATGCTAAAGTGGGAAAGTAGAGGAATAAAAATAGATGGAGAAATGCTCAATCATCTGCGTTTTGCCGACGATATAGTACTTATTACCGAAGATCTGGGTGAAGAATTGACAGAAAAGTACATATATCTCAACGACGAATAACACTTGCTTGGGCGGCGTATGGTTCACTAAGAGACATCTTTAAGAGCAACATCCCGACAGCTATGAAACGGAAGACATTTGACCAATGCGTTCTTCCTCTTATGACATACGTAGCAGAAACTCTCACGCTCACAAAAACAACAGCACTAAAAATGCGAGTGGCACAAAGGCGCACGGAAAGATCGATTCTTGGTCTGACAAAAAAAGACAAAATAAGGAACGCTCTTAAGGAAAAGAACAGGTATCACTGATATCGTTGAACATATAGCGAAGCTGAAATGGAATTGGGCAGGTCACATAGCGCGACTGAAAGACTCAAGATGGACCAGAAAACTAATTGACTGGTGCCCAAGAGAAGACAAACGCAGCAGAAGACGACCACCAACACGCTGGATGGATGACATTAACCGAATATCCAAGAAATGGCAACAAGAAGCACAGCATCGTGAAGAGTGGCGAAGAATGGGAGAGACCTATGTCCAGCAGTGGACAGAAGAGGTTGCATGATGATGATGATGTTGTTTTGGTACAAGTTTTTAATAATTTTCATGATATCTAGGGAACTTCTCTATTATACAGAACATGCATTACATCTTTGAGTCTTACTCTGTCAAATGCTTTCTTCAATGTCTCAGTAATTTGCTTTATGACGAATATTGTATCTGTACACGATCTTCCAGTACTAAACCCAGTTGTTCATCTCCTAAACTTATCCTCTGATTAATTTATTACTTCTTGTAAAATATTAGTTGTAAGGATAGTATTTAACAAGTTGATTAATCTGTAGATTTCTGACTTTTTCTCTCGTTTTTTAAATAGTAGAATTAGTTCGCTCGTTCTCCATTCTTCCGATATTTTATTGTGTTTTATAATTTTGTTAATTAATGTTGTTAACTGTTCTGTCATTACTGCTCAATGTTACAATATTTCAGTAATTCGTTTGGTATTCTGTCCCTACCTGCAGCTTTTCTGTTTCATCTTTTTATGTGTTTTTCAAGCTTCCTGTGTACCTACTAATAAAGGGTGATTCATTTAGAGGTATACTTTTTCAAAAAGAAAAAAGCAATTTTGTTTGAAAATTTTTGTGTGTGTGTGTGTGTGTGTGTGTGTGTGTGTGTGTGTGTGTGTGTGTGTGTGTGTGTGTGTGTGTGTGTGTGTGTGTGTGTGTGTGTGTGTGTGTGTGTGTGTGTGTGTGTGTGTGTGTGTGTGTGTGTGTGTGTGTGTGTGTGTGTGTGTGTGTGTGTGTGTGTGTGTGTGTGTGTGTGTGTGTGTGTGTGTGTGTGTGTGTGTGTGTGTGTGTGTGTGTGTGTGTGTGTGTGTGTGTGTTTGTATTACATTTATTATGGCATCATGTGTGTGCATTTTGCTACGTTATGGCATCTGCGAGCTTTGTGGCATCATACACGCGATGCCATAAAATTTTAAGTCGATTTTTAGCATCTACGGCATTATATTGTCACAGATGGCGTCATTTTAATATTTTGTAATGTTTTGGTGTGTATGACGCCATAAGATGATATCGTTGTACATTCACACACATGTATTTGTTATGGCATCATTCTCGCTGCGTATATAGTGCTGCCCCCTACGATTAAAATAATGTGTGCATGAAATAATTTACACTCCTTTGGAACATGATGCCATTAGGTACGAGCTATCAGAAGCGAGTGGTGTGTACCTAATTTGCGGAATTATATCGATTTATACTTTGTTAGTTTTTTGTTGGTGTTGTTGTGGCCGTTATAAAGATAATGTAGTGTGTGTGATGTTATCATGACAATGTACGTAAACTTCAAAAATATCACAGGTCAACCAGGGGCAACTGAAGCTCGAAGGTTTTTGGTGGTTGGTGCACTGAATGTGAATCTGGGGTCAAAATTGTTGGTTCACGTCAAGTTTTCGAGATATCCTAACCTTTATTGTATTATTTTTAATATCTTATTTTTGATAACTTTGAAATAAATGAAATATAAAATGAAAATACTGAAAGCCAAGGGTAAACTAATGAACTACACGCAACATAGAGTATTTAATTTTAGAATGTGACCTAACAGTAAAAAATATAGAAATACTTAAGTACAAAGAAACCTTAGGAAGATAGCAACAAATGAAAGACTAATGGAAAAAGGACAAAAATTGGCTATGGTTTCATAGTTATTGAAGGCATTAAATGGAAATGGAACCAAAAAACAAGCAGAATAGAAAAAGTAACAAACAATGCAGAACCAGCTAGTTCATAAAACTAGCTGAAGAAAACCGTGACCAGACATCTCGTAACGCGACAATTCGTAACCGGACAAGTGGTAACGGACAACTCGTAACGGCGACAGTTCGTAACAGCGACACTTCATAACGGCGACAGTTCGTAACTATACAAGTTCGTAACGGACAATTCGTAAACGTCCAAATTGAATTATTCTGTTTATGTTTGTTAACGTGAAAACTAACTGTTATTACAGTTATAATTGAATGTTTATCAATTTAATGAATCAGGATGAACATGTTTAATACATTTTATATTTCGTGTTTCAGAATAATATATTAAAAGTCCTTAATAACAAACAAATATTTAAATACATACAAACTTTTAACAATATTTTTAAAAGTTTATCCCTCTCATTGTTCCTTAAATTTACATATACCTAGACAAAGGACTAATGAAGTAATTAATGAAATCTTTAAGCCGGCAACCGTCTTTAGACATTCCCAACTTTTTAAGTAAACATTTTGTAAAGGAAAACAACTTTTCTTCTTCTTCACTTGCCTTGTCCGTTGCGGACGTTGGCTGTCATCATAGCAATTTTAATTTTGTTTGCGGCGTTTCTGAATAACTCGATCGATGTTAGTCCATACCATTGGTGTAAGTTTTGAAGTCATGAGTGTCTTCTTCTTCCGGGTCCGCGTTTGCTTTCTATTTTACCCTGTATTATTAGTTGGAGTATATAATATTTATCATGTCTCACAATATGACCGAGGTATTCAAGTTTCTGTTTCTTAATTGTGAAAGAGATTTCTTTTTGTTTTCCCATTCGGTGCAGTACCTCTACGTTTGTGGTATGAGTCGTCCAGGATATTTTGAGGATACGTCGATACACCCACATTTCGAATGCCTCCAGCTTTCTCATTAATGTTTCCGTCAGTGTCCATGCCTCTGCGCCATACAGCAAGACTGGAAATAAATAGCACTTTTGCAGCCATATTTTTAGTAGGAGAGATATGTCGGATCGGGTGAATATATTATTAATGTTGTTAAATGTTGCTCTGGCATTTCAATTCTAGATCGTATTTCGGTTGTTTGATCCCATTTGGAGTTGACGACTGTTCCAAGGTATATATACGAGTCAACGTGTTTAATTAGTTGGTTTTTTATTTTTAATTGTCTGGCAGGTTTTTGAATTTGGCTGACCAGCATCCATTTTGTTTTATTTATGTTGAGGTTAAGTCCTCTTTCTTCACTCGTTCTTTGTACCATCTCCATTAAGATACTGTGAAAAACAACACTTGTCCAAAAATTAAAATTTTGGCAAATCAAGAAAAACTTCCCAGACATCTGTTGTTTTCTATAGAAACATTCAAATGTTCTATGTAGTTTACTCCGGACATCATAGATTTTTACAAAACTAAATGTGTCGGATGGATAAAGAAACTACTATTCTATGAGAAGAATACATAAAATCGAATTTTCTTAAAATAGACATGTATTGTTTTTCAAATAAACGCTTCAATTTTAAAAATGTTTATTCTGATACTGATTTATTAAATTGATTATTTTTTTCACCCGTCAAATTCTGACGTTTTTGCTTTTTCAGCCAATCACCACGCGTCTTTCTAGCCAATCATTGAGTGTAATACTGATAAAACAGCCTCTTCCTTGATAAAACAGTCTCGTCCCTGATAAAACTTAAGGTACCCTAAATTTCACATAATACGTACATACCTTAATTACGAACGACATTGGAAAATCTCATATTAGTTATAAAAATTGTGTTTTTAATAATTGTTCATTTTCGATTTAAACAGTTTTTTATGTATTAACAATATAATAAATAAATTGGTTCATTTTTAAATCATAAAATAATTTATCTATAACCTACTTAAGACATTGATCCTAGTTGTCTTAAAAATATTTCACAGATGCCCGTATTTACTAATAATACATATTGGTTCACAAAATAATCTTTTCAAATACCACTTGTCCTCTAAATTTTGCTTGATAAATTTTTTCGTTTTCATACTTAAACTTCTTTATTTAGGGTAAAATCACTCAAAAAAAACCGAAATGGATAAAATCACTCGTCCTTCGGACTCGTGATGTTATCATTCGGTTTGTTTTCGTAATTTTACCAAATAAAGAAGTTTTCGTGAAAACAAAAAAATTTATCGATAAAATTTAGAGGACTCGTGGTATTACCTTTGATAAACATAATTTCATTTATAACTGTTTAACAGTTAGTTTCAACGTTAACAAAAATAAGCAGAATAATTCAATTTGGACGTTACAAATTTGCATAGTTACGAACTGTCGCCGTTATGAAGTGTCGCCGATACGAACTGTCGCTATTACGAATTGTCCGTTACCATTTGTCCGGTTACGAACTGTCGCGTTACGAGATGTCATGGAACCGAAGAAAGCACAAAGACGGAACGAGAAACAAAACAGGCACAGTACAGGGACATGAACAGATCTAAAGATAATAACACAAACGGAAGGAAAAACAAAGTACAAGTTAAGCACAGAAAAAAACAAAACAATTCTGAAAATGGCATCATGGAAAGTAAGAGGAAGAGGTATAAATGGAAAGGCAATAGAACTGCGGGAAGAAACTAGAAATAAGAACATTGAAACAGTAGCTTTAACAGAGACAAAGAAGGAAGGAAGAGGATCAATAATATTAGAAAAAAGAATGCTACTAATATACAGTAAAGTGGTAGAAACGAAGAGAGCTCAGGCAAGAGTAGCGTGCATAATAAAGATGAATATTATCAACAAAGTAAAAAATTGGATATATTACAACGAACATATACTAAGAGTAGACGTAAATATGGATATAGAGGAAACCAATACAAAACTAATCATATGCTATGGACCAGATGAAGACGAAACAAAAAATGAAAATAATGAGTTCTGGGATAAGTTCCCAGAAGTGATAAATATTTGTACCTACAGAGAAAATTATGATCACAGGAGACATGAACATTAGAGTGGGAAAAGAAGCAGAAAAAGGGAACAATGTCATTGGACCTTATGGGGAGGAAAAAATAAACAAAACTGGAAATTACTGGAAATTAAATAAATAAAAGAAAAGAAGAAATTATAAAAACAATACGTACAAGACAAAACAAAAAAAAATATGAAAATTATAAGAGACAAAGAACAAAAATGAAAGAGATAGTGAAGGAAGAGGAAAAGAAAAGTTGGGAAAAATTCGGAAAAAAAATGGAAGAAAACAGCACAGAAACTGTAAAGTTATTTTATAGAACACTGAAGAACCTAAAAAGCAACAAAGAAACAAAGGTGAAACAAATAATGAACAAGGAAGGAACAATAATAAACGATAAAAAAATAATGGAAAGATGGAGGGAACACTTCGAGCTGATACTGAATGGAAAGCAAGGGAATACAATGGAAAAAGAAAGCCAGATCAATAGAGGGTCCATGAGAAACACGGAAAATCAAGAAACTTTAGAAAAAGAAGAACTGGAAGAAGCAATAAGAAAGATAAAGATTAGAGAAGTACCAGGAAGCGATGAAGTAGCACCAGAAATGATGAAATATATAAAAGTAAAAAAAAATTTATTTTTATAATTTGTTTAATTTGTTTTCATAAAAAAATTACTACGCATATAGAACCTAATATGGAAAATAAAAGTAATACCCAGACAATGGACAAATGCAGTAATTACAGTAGAATTCCGATTATCCGTGCTCCTTGGGACCGGAGGTGGCACGGATAATTGAAAAGCACGGATAATTGAGAAGCACGGATAATCCGAACATGTGTTTCTTATGTATAATACATACAGTCGGAAAAATGAAAGAATACCCATGAACGATCACATCAAGCACTTATTTTGTATTTGCTGTCTTTTTCTATAAATAACAAACGTTTGTTATAGACAAGGACAGCAAATACAAGGAAAGTGATTGATGTGATCGTTCATGGGTACTCTTTGAGTGTGGCATCAAGAGTGTGGCAAGCAAAACCAATAGCGAAGAACAGAAGACGACGAAGCATTAAAGAATGGAATAGTCACATCTCGCAGATACTAGAAAGTAAGAGAAAAACTTGACAAGAAGCAACACAAATGGCCACCAATAGGAAAGAATGGAGGAAGTTCATTGAGAGTTAGACGAAACTCCCGACACCTCAGAAGATTAAGACACTGATTAAGATTGAATGAATGGCCCAACACCAAAAGGTATCAATGAGTCTACTGATTAAGTAAGTAAAGAAGTAAGTTTTTTCGCATCACCTTTTAGTTCAATTGTCAAACATTAAAGAGCAGGTGTACAAGAATCAAGAAAAGAGAAAATCATCGGCAATAGAAGAGGTGTGAGTGATATGAATTAAAAAAAATAATAATAGATTAAACAAAATTGTAGAAATAAGTATCTGCAAAAAAAGAAACACAAGTTAAAAAAAAAAGAAAAAAAGAAACGCAGTCAGTAAAAACTCTTAAAACACCTCAAAACCCCATGGATGCCCGAACAAATAAAATCCGTAATGGTTTTCTTTAAATTTGATTTGAAGAAGGAAGTACTACCAGGAAAACAAAAATGTGAATAGTGCAAATCAAAATATCCAGTATTAGAAATGAGAAAATTTACGGATATAAAGTTTTATTTGAAAAACTATTAGACCCGCAATAAGCGACTAATAAATAATAATGACAATAAATTAATAACATAGATTTTATGCAAATTGTTTGCAAATAACTGACAAAGTTAAAAAAACAAGAATTTGTTCTGTAATTTATTAGTTTTTTATTATCCCAAAAATGTCGGGCATAATTCAAGTATTAAGTCATGGTGTGTCAAGTGTGGTATTTATGACATCTCAAGGTACATGTGGCATCCGATGCCACAAGTAATGTTATCATAGTTTTCCCTGTAGTTTTGTTTAGAAGGAGGGTATAACAAAATTAGAAATATATTACCGATCCACACCTAATTAGAATCAACCTAACGTACGTAGACTTGATGATGCCACTTTGCAGTCTGAAGCACAGATGCCACAACAAATGCGGCGCCGTGTATGTGTGTGTGTGTGTGTGTGTGTGTGTGTGTGTGTGTGTGTGTGTGTGTGTGTGTGTGTGTGTGTGTGTGTGTGTGTGTGTGTGTGTGTGTGTGTGTGTGTGTGTGTGTGTGTGTGTGTGTGTGTGTGTGTGTGTGTGTGTGTGTGTGTGTGTGTGTGTGTGTGTGTGTGTGTGTGTGTGTGTGTGTGTGTGTGTGTGTGTGTGTGTGTGTGTGTGTGTGTGTGTGTGTGTGTGTGTGTGTGTGTGTGTGTGTGTGTGTGTGTGTGTGTGTGTGTGTGTGTGTGTGTGTGTGTGTGTGTGTGTGTGTGTGTGTGTGTGTGTGTGTGTGTGTGTGTGTGTGTGTGTGTGTGTGTGTGTGTGTGTGTGTGTGTGTGTGTGTGTGTGTGTGTGTGTGTGTGTGTGTGTGTGTGTGTGTGTGTGTGTGTGTGTGTGTGTGTGTGTGTGTGTGTGTGTGTGTGTGTGTGTGTGTGTGTGTGTGTGTGTGTGTGTGTGTGTGTGTGTGTGTGTGTGTGTGTGTGTGTGTGTGTGTGTGTGTGTGTGTGTGTGTGTGTGTGTGTGTGTGTGTGTGTGTGTGTGTGTGTGTGTGTGTGTGTGTGTGTGTGTGTGTGTGTGTGTGTGTGTGTGTGTGTGTGTGTGTGTGTGTGTGTGTGTGTGTGTGTGTGTGTGTGTGTGTGTGTGTGTGTGTGTGTGTGTGTGTGTGTGTGTGTGTGTGTGTGTGTGTGTGTGTGTGTGTGTGTGTGTGTGTGTGTGTGTGTGTGTGTGTGTGTGTGTGTGTGTGTGTGTGTGTGTGTGTGTGTGTGTGTGTGTGTGTGTGTGTGTGTGTGTGTGTGTGTGTGTGTGTGTGTGTGTGTGTGTGTGTGTGTGTGTGTGTGTGTGTGTGTGTGTGTGTGTGTGTGTGTGTGTGTGTGTGTGTGTGTGTGTGTGTGTGTGTGTGTGTGTGTGTGTGTGTGTGTGTGTGTGTGTGTGTGTGTGTGTGTGTGTGTGAAAAAATGGCTTGGATGCGGGTCCGTTAGCCACAGATTTTTATTTTATTTTTACCTCAATTTATTAGTTTTGTTATATTCCCACCTATCTGACTCAAATGACTATATTTGTTTCTTTCAAGTAGTTTATGAGTAATTTAAATATTTCCATTTTATGACAACTTAGTAGATATTCTATACTAAATGGAAAATGAACTTGTGTTTGTCGTAAATTGTAATACAATTGATTTATATATCTCTCGTTAATTTTGCATTCAAAGAAAATATGGTTCAAATCTCTAATCGAAACATTATCACAAAAACAGGCTGATGAATTAACTATTCCTAATTTGTGCAGATGTGCCTCATATTTTCCGTGTCGAGTTTTTAATCTGACGATAGTAGAAATATCTTGCTTTGGCAGGTTATACTTAAATATGTATTCAGGTGGCGGAGGAAGTTCTTGATGTAAAGAAAAATATAAATTTTTTGATATGCTTGAAATGTTTTTCCATTGTTTTTTCCATATTTTATTTATTCTATCTTTGACGTCATTTATTGCATCTGTCGATAAGATCTGAGTTAGGATCTCACCATTTTTTATTGCATCTTTGGCCAACTCATCCATTTTCTCATTACCCAGTATACCGGCATGCCCTTTTGCCCATATAAATACTACTTCCACTTTAGACAAATTATTTTTTATATTACATAAAATTTTTGATTTGTATGAATTAAAATCAGTGTTTTGAATTGCATATTTTGCAGATCTGGAGTCTGTTATTATCACAGCTTTTTCAATATTATTCTGTTTGATCCATTCTAGAGCTTTTTCGGTGGCTATAATCTCAGCTGTAAAAATACTACTAATACTAGATAATTTATAATTATTATGTTGATGGGTATTTTGCAGATACATAGCACATCCTACTCCTGTTTGATTTTTAGAACCATCTGTGTAAATTACTGTATAATTCACAAAGTCGCTCAGTATAGATTTTACTAAAATATTATTTAAATGATTTGATTCTGTATATTTAGGAATTATGATTCTTGGTTTTTTTATCAAAGTTTTATGAAAATTTTTATTATCATACAAAAGAACCATTCTTTGCAATTACTTCTTAAAGATAATTTCTTTCAAATGTTGACTGTGACTGCGGTTAAGATGATGTATTCTGAAGTTCCAATTCTCGATGACGCGTGTCACATTTCGATTGATATTAGACCAATGACTCGAGTAATATTGGCCTCCAATGTTTCAATCATAGCCGGTTTATGCATGTAGACTTTACACTTTAGGTAGCCCCACAGGAAAAAGTCTAGAGGTGTAATGTCACAGGATATAGGCGGTCCTTCACTGGTCCGAAGCGTGAAATAAATTGATAACCGAATCGCTCTCTCAGTAAAGCCATGCTTTCGCGGGCTGTATGGCAAATGGCGCCATCTTGTTGGAACCAAATGTCGTCGAGACCACGACCTTCAATTTCAGGCACCAAATAGTTCGTTATCATGGCGCGATAACGGTCTCAATTCACAGTAACAATCTGGCCGGCCTGTTTTAAAAAAATATGGACCGAGGATTCCACCGGCCCATAAACCCCAACAAACAGTTGTTTTTTCTGGATGTAATGGCAACTCTTAAGCCTCTTCGGGTTGCTTATAAGTCTTCACCCCAAATACGGGTATTTTGCTTATTCAGGTCTCCATTAAGCCAAAAATAGGCCTCATCGGAAAACAATTTTTTGTGGAAAACAGTGATCCAACGTCAGGTGATACGAGTCATGCACAATCTCCCATCAAATCCCTATCAAAAAAGTACCTTTAACTGAATCACCCTTTATTAACTTTTTCATTTATGGTAAGGTAATTTCTTGTAAGATAAAAGATGAAAGATGAAGTTTTTCAATCCTAAAAGCAACATTAATAATATTAAAAATATTAAAAATATTACTAAACGATTTTTAAATTGAAAAACTTATTGGTACATTTACCTGGTGACACCTCCAAGACTTCTACAATTTGCAAGCCAAACGGATGCTGCAGTGAAGACAAAGGGAAGGAATTCTACACTATGCAATTCACATCCCCCGTCTGCAGCTTGGTAAAGTTCCAACGGAAAATGCACCTAGTTACTCTACGGAGTATAATACGAATATAAAATAAAAATGTATACCACTTTTATTATTCACTTGCAATCCGAAGGCAAAACAATCTTACTTTTCAATTAGAATACGGAGTGCAATCCAGCTCTCTGAATCGCGATTTTCGATTCTTATTGGAATCTCATCGGAGAGAGCGCAGGCTTGTTCTCCATATCCTAACTGACCAGCACCGAGAGCTTATCCCACACATTGCAACTGAAACAAATAGAGTAGGTGACTAGCGTCATCTGGCAATTGGAAAATGAAGTTTTTCAATCCTAAAAGCAACATTAATAATATTGAAAATATTAAAAATATTACTAAAAGATTTTTAAATTGAAAAATTTATTGGTACATTTACCTGGTGACACCTCCAAGGCTTCTACAATTTGCAAGACAAATGGATGCTGCAGTGAAGACAAAGGGAAGGAATTCTACACTATGCAATTCACATCCTTCGTCTGCAGCTTGGTAAAGTTCCAACGGAAAATGCACCTAGTTACTCTACGGAGTAATACGAGTATAAAATAAAAATGTATACCATTTTTATTATTCAATTGCAATGCGAAGGCAAAACAATCTTACTTTTCAATTAGAATACGGAGTGCAATCCAGCTCTCTGAATCGCGATTTTCGATTCTTATTGGAATCTCATCGGAGAGAGCCCAGGCTTGAATGTGTGGGAGAAGCTCTCGGTGCTGGTCAGTTAGGATATGGAGAACAAGCCTGCGCTCTCTCCGTATACATTTTTATTTTATATTCGTATTACTCCGTAGAGTAACTAAGTGCATTTTCCGTTGGAACTTTACCAAGCTGCAGACGGGGGATGTGAATTGCATAGTGTAGAATTCCTTCCCTTTGTCTTCATTGCAGCATCCATTTGGCTTGCAAATTGTAGAAGCCTTGGAGGTGTCACCAGGTAAATGTACCAATAAGTTTTTCAATTTAAAAATCTTTTAGTAATATTTTTAATATTTTCAATATTATTAATGTTGCTTTAGGATTGAAAAACTTCATCTTTCAATTGCCAGATGACGCTAGTCACCTACCCTATTTGTTTCAGTTGCAATGTGTGGGAGAAGGGAGAAGCTCTCAGTGCTGGTCAGTTAGGATATGGAGAACAAGCCTGCGCTCTCTCCGATGAGATTCCAATAAGAATCGAAAATCGCGATTCAGAGAGCTGGATTGCACTCCGTATTCTAATTGAAAAGTAAGATTGTTTTGCCTTCGCATTGCAACTGAATAATAAAAATGGTATACATTTTTATTGTAATTTCTTGTGTTTCCGGTTCTACATGTACCATATACCGATACAATATAATATGTACATATTCAGATATTTGTATTTCGTACATTTGTTCCGCAGTATGGTTGAATGCGTGGAATAACTTATTGTCAATGGAAACAAATAAAATAAAATAATAGTACATTATATACCGCGGGACTGAAGTAGTACATTTAATCCTGAAGGTAAAGTTTATGGCCCGACCGCAGGGAGGGCCATAATTTACCTGAAGGATTAAATGTACTTCAGTCGCAAGGTATATACGATACTTTTCGTACTTCCGGTATGATTTTATTAATTATTTCAATAATTTCAATCAGTTTTTTCTCTCTTCAACTCATTTAATAAACTGTCTTTAAAATAAGTTACCATAGTAACATTGCGTTGTGACAGTTATAATTTAGAAACATTGTCATTACTAGTGTCATTGTAAAGAAACATTGTTATTGATAATTATTGGTATCATGAGTGAAGAAGGTGTATCTGATATTGATAAAAGAGCAGCCGAAGTAGGTGAAGAATTGTTACCACCGAAATCTAGAAAACTATACGAGCAGCAGTACGATGCTTTTCAATAAAATATCCCTTAAATTCGTTTGTTTGTGATTTAATCGTTCCGGGAGTTTCGTCAATATTTAATCCCGGAGGGATTAAATGTGACACTTTAGTACCTGTCACAAGGGAGTGAAGTTGTCACTTTAGGCCCGGAAGTACGAAAAAGTAAATAAAACGTAAAACAACTGTCAATAATATATTTATTTATTTCGGTAAAAAGTCGTTCTTATCTCTCGAAGAGAAGAGGGTATGTTATTCTTTTGCCGAGCGAGGGCTTGCGACAAACTGGCTGAACTAAACTCATTTATTTTGTCACATGTGGTTTAAGAAGTTGAAGGTTCGAATGCATTTAAAACTGATTTATTGACATAAAGAAGCTAGCTGGTCTGGTACTGTAATTTATTAGATATGGAACTGAAAAGGCCATTAATTTTATACTTATAGTTTCGTACAGATATTATGAGCCGAAAAAATGTAAATTTTAAATAAAACGTACAGCGATACGCTTTAATTACTATTTTTGCTAATTTTAATTTTAATAATTTTTCTCAAAATGAAATAATATGGGCCATATAAAAGTCACAGTTAATAAACAAACAGCAGACCTAAGAGAAAGGCAAGATTTACTGGAAGTTACCAAGAAAGTGTAGGTTAACAGTGAATTCAGTGATTTTTCTTTCTCCTCGTATAAACATTGCGTTGTTTTATTTCCTGTTATTTTCAATTTTCATCATATGTATATATTATGTATTATCTATCGTCTTAGTCTCTCGGAGGGGGGTATATAGCGATACGCTTTAATTACTATTTTTGCTAATTTTAATTTTAATAATTTTTCTCAAAACGAAATAATATGGGCCATATAAAAGTCACAGTTAATATACAAACCAGATGCTAAGAAAGACATGGTTTTACAAACGAAATGCATCCCTAACCGTATGTTTTTGGTGTGTTCAGTGTAACAAACTAAATTCCCCATAAATTAATTATCATATCAGACCATTATGTCAACAACTCACTTTGGACATGCAATCGTTTTAAAACTGCAGAAGTGTTTCTATTTTTATACGCCAGTTCGAAATAATTTATTGCCCATCTGGTCACAGGGTGGAAACACTAACAGATTAGCGTCTATGGCTTTTTCAGTCTCTTCACAGCATGCGAACAAGCGGCACTCTCGCTAACAATCGACCCACTCCGAGACCTAACCAAAACACCTTTTTGTTACCAAAATAAATAAATATTTTACTGTTCGTTATTAACTTATTTTTATTATTTTTTAATTAATTCCGTCAACTCACACCTACCGGAATAAGCGTATTATCAGAGTATTATTTCATTTAAGGAGAAAAGTTATTACAAATTAGTCATTGGAGTTAGCCGCCACACATTGTTTGATTTCTTGTTGATATTCCTCAAGCTTAGTTGTTCTGAGCCAATATACAAGTACACCTACGAAACGTGGTCTATAAAAGAATTGTCCGCACGTCTTGGACAGAACACAGAACCAAACTATCAATTCTGGAAGAGGTTCATATTAAAGGCAAGCTATTAAAAAAAATGTAAACCGAGCATAATAAATATACCTAAATTACTTCAGCCACATACCCAGAGGAACGGGACTATGGAACTATTGGTTGTAGAAGGACATGTAGAGGGCTGAAGATCAAGAGGTAGATCTTCAATACGACGGGCAGGCTAAATGAAGACTTTGGTTGGAAAATCCCTACCTGAAGAGGTGTATCTAGTACAGGATCGCAACCAATGGTGACAGCAAGCTAACCATACTTCGAGTATCACTACCAAGTAAGTGCTTAAGGAGTGAAAAGGGCTTTTTAAAATTAATTTTGACGTTCATCTTTTATCATCATTTGATTTATATTGTTCATTTCTTATTTTTCATCAATATTCAATCGGCTTATTTTTTTAGGTTTCTCTTTTTATTTAATTTCCTTTATTTTAACAACAAATAAATATTTTATTCTATATCATTTTCGTAGTAATAAACATTTTATGCTTTATAAATTCGATAAACCTATCCCTTAATGCGAGTCCCTCCCTTCGTATTTTGATATCTAGTACCCACTTTCTCACGTTATTCCACAGACATAGATATATAGCGATAAAAATAACAACAAACCATTAAAATGTATCATTCGAAATCGTGATTGAATGTATAGGTTAACGTGTTTATGCACCAACACTATGGTGTACCCTACGGCGTTGCCATTGAGGGTCGCAGCGCTGGAATAAGTTCGACTTCAATAAATTAGAGTTTTGAAAAGTGACGCTGTTTTGCTCCGTTGACTCTGGTCACGTGTCAGGGGTGTCCTGCTCTTACGACCTGAGCCTTCGACTGGAAACGCTCTCGTTGACCCGTGATTGAAAACTTCCCTGCTACTTTTTTTTTCTTTTTTTTTTGTTGAGAGAGGGAGGTGAATATTTGTTGAAAGTTATTTAGTTTTTTGTGATAATTCAAATTTGTTTATATAAATCAGTGATTCCCAAAGTGGTCCAGGTGGACCCCCAGGGGTCCACGAGGGACTCAACGGGGGTCTACGTTGGCGTGAAATAAAAATGGGGGTTCACAAGTTGTAAGTGGGGGTCCACGAAAATGTTATAGCGATTTGGTAATTATTTAAACAAATTTGAATTTTTTTTATTGTAAAATATCAATGGAAAAATAATATTTTAATAATAGTGACTCAAAAATGTTATTAGAATGCATCATAACAAGTTATTTTAAATAAAAACAAGTTATTGATCAAATTTTAGTGCAGAAAACGTTAAAATACCGTTTTTTACATTTTCCTCCATTCCCAAAACACATGTCTTTCGATTTGACTAAAAATTTGCCCACAGATAGCCAAAACACAGGACTTTAAGTGGTTAAAAGAATTTGTATCGTTTTACAATACAAAAATAATACGTGGAATAATATCAGAGTCAAAAATATAGGTGTCTACTGTAATTACAATTAATTCGGAATATATCGACCATACGAAAAAAATGGTTAAGAAAATTATAATATTTATTGTAAACACAACTTATTTGGACTAATTTTAGTTCCTACCATTTTTGTAGAAAAGTTGAGAATTGCGGAGATATTGAACAAAAACCACTTCTATCAAATCAATCAGGGCTTATGCTCGCGCTTTTACCGCACACGTACTACCTGAAATATTGATTTTAGCAAAAACATGAAAGAGATCAAAATTGTATAACTGTAAATTTAACTCTCTCCATTTTTGTATACGTACATTTTTGTTATAAAACTAATAATAAACGAGATAATTCAATAATTATGCTGTAACTGTCACTCTTTCCCCCATAACTCGGAAAATATCGATCGCACAAAAAAGATTATAATAGAATAAATTATACAAAATCATATTTTCCACAAATTCAGTCCTTACACTTGTTGTCGAAAAGTTAAATATGGCGGAGATATTGAGCAAAAACGGTTCTCCTTTATTCGCGATTTTAAATTTACACTACTATTGACCCCCTTAAGATTAGAAAAATAGAATCTTGCTTGGGTAGCTCGGCATGCAAGATCAAATGCTAACCCGACTGTACTATATAATTTTGACTCTTTATTACATGTAACTTTTCTTGTATTGTAAAACTATACAAATTCTTTTAACCATTAAAGTCCTGTGTTTTGTCTATCTGTGGGCAAATTTTCAGCCAAATAGAAAAACATAGGAATGGAGGAAAATGGAAAAACAGTATTTTGACGTTTCCTACGCTAAAGTTTGATCAACAACTTGTTTTAAAACAAACAACTTGTTATAATGCCTAATAATCACATTTTGGACAACCCTTCTATTAAAACATTATTTTTTCAATTGATAATTTACCATAAAAATGCAAAGGACATCGCACACATCTTATGGAAAATATAATGTCACTCAAATTCAATAAAATTTATACGAATAGATTCGTTTTAAATTAACGGTCAAATCTTATCATTGCGCCAACTGTGTATTTTCAATAATTAGAGCAGAAATTGATATAAATAAATCTGAAATCAAATGGGTACGTACATAAGTTAGAGAGAGAAAAAATATTTTAAAATACCCAGATTATCGGTACTCCATAAATCAGCGGATTAGTTTCACTAATCCGCTTAGGCCCAGCGGGGTTTAAGCTGTTTTGAATAGCACTCAGAGCAATAATGACTGTAACTAACATTTTATGGACTCCAAAAATGTGATTTCGATAAACTTTAATTGCAATTTACGCCGTAATTAATCATAATTAAGAGTTGGCGCAATGATAAGAATTGACCGTCATTTTAAAACAAATCTAATCGTATAATTTTTATTGAATTTGAGTGACATTATATTTTCCATAAGATGTGTGCGATATCCTTTGTTTAAATAGATTCCAAATCACTGTATAATCGCTTAAAAAGATATTTTGAGAAAAAAAAAAAAGAAGACGAAAAAGACCTTTAACGACTTATTGAAGTAGAACCATGTTCTATGGTAAAAATGTAGCAGCAGGGGGTTCACCGAAACCAGTATATTTTTTAAAGTGGTCTACGAGAAAAAATAGTTTGGGAACCTCTGATATAAATCAATCATCCGGAAGAAAAATGTAACAACTCAAAAAAGAACTTTTTCGGGGATTCGGTGAAAAAGAATGTGAATAAGTGAGTGTTTCTAATTGTGTAAGAAGCAAAATAAAAAAATATGATATCTGATTTAACAAAGCAAAAAAGATCAACATTTTGAGGTACGTCACTTTTCCTTTAAAATATTGGTCACTTTTTTAAACATTAACGAAAAATATTTAGGACACTTCTCAAAATACAACGGTTTGCCTAATAAACAACGATACGTTCAAGTCGAACGTCAGAGTATAACTAAAAAAAATATTCATTTTACCGCCAAATGAATAATGGCACTACTGCCGCCTTACGACGTTAAAAGTAAACATCTCAGTGACACTTTTCCTGGTAAAAGTATAGGATTTTTGGAGTCACTTTAACAAGAAGCTGGAATTATGCATTTTTGTGTCACATTTCTTCCGGACGAGCGAAATGTAGTTCACTATTGCTCATTACTGTTGTTACTCATTACCTTGTCCATTGCCTGCGACGTTTCTATTTCATTTACCTCTGTTGCTAACTGTATCTTGTCATTTTTCTTCTTTTATTTTTTAATTTGGTCTTGATTTTTTTTCCATAGTTCGTAATCCTGTCCTTTGCATTGTTCGTCGTCATTTGTTTCCTTTCACTGCTGGTGCTTAGTTTTTTGCTTTGGTCTCTACCACCAACCCTTGGTTCGTGCCATCCCAGCGCCATATTTCATGATCGGCATATATTTTCTTATACCCTACTTTCACCTTTCTCCCTTCCCTTCTTAGTTATTGCGCTTTTTGTCTGACATGTTTCTGTTCAATTCTGTCGTTCTTTGATAGGTCATCGTTGATATAAACTAGACCTTCCCCTCCATTTCTCAATTTGCTTTTGTTTCGCAGTATTTTTCTTTTATCTTCTTCCTTTTTAAGCTCAACAACCAGACAAACTTCTCCTAACTTCAGAGCCTTCTCTATTTGAACGTCGACTGCTAATTTTGTCTGCATAAAATTTTTCATGGCATGTTTTAGAAAATTTGGGGCATTTGTATCTATGTCCAAACCCTGTATAACTATATTCTTTCGCCTTTTTTCATTTTCCAAACTTTGGTAGAAGATATGCCTATTTTCCACTTTTGTTGAAATCCCGTTGAAATCCCGTTGCAATTCTTCCTCTTGGTCTCCTTTTCTGTTCTTGTCGTTTTCGTCTGTCGTAGTACCGTCACTTTCTATTCGAAATAGATCTTCGTATTTCAGTTCTCCATTTCAGTTAGTGATAGCGCTTAACTTTTTGCTCAATTTATTATTACTTATGTACTAGACTATTTATTATTACTTATGTACTAGACTAGTTATAATAACCTATACTTACTAAACTCATTCTTATAAAACTGTAGTTTTTAAAAACAATAAATGTCTATCTATCTATCTATCTATCTATCTATCTATGATAGTGGAGGGTTTTCGGTCAAACGTTAGAATCAATACACATCATCAGTTAATCTACAAATAAGTATAATCAGCATACATTCTTAGAGAAAAAAATGCATTTGGTTTTATGTTACAAAAGATATTCAGCAAAATAAGATGGAAGTGAAGTACCTAATAGCTTAACTTATGAACCACATATAGATTTAAAAGTAAAAATGTTCAGTTTACAAAACTAATGGTAGGGGAGCTCAAGCGGGGATTTTTGAAGTTACTCGAGCGAGTCAGAAAATCACATGGGGAGACACCTTGTACCCTGTAAATGTACCTACCCCTACCATATATTGGATGTTAATACAGGGAAGTTAAGGGGAGGTCTGAAAAAAAATTATCGTTAGAAAAACTCGAAAATAGTCAGATTAAGATAAGGTAAGTTTCACAAGAAAAAAGCGAATATTTCGATAAATAAATGTCAGATCAAGAAACTAAAAAATACGTCTTGAATATTTTTCAAAAATCTATCGAATGATATCAAACACGACCCCCCACGGAGAGTGGTGGGGTAAATTTTTAATTTTACATAGGAACCCCGCGATATTTCGCGAAATGAATCAGATCGAAAAACTGCAAAATACACGTATTTAATATTTTTGAATAATCTATCGAATGACACCAAACACGACCCCCCACAGAGGTGGGGTGGGGGTTACTTTAAAATCATAAATAGGAGCCCCAATTATTTTATTGCAGATTTGGATTCCTTACGTAAAAATAAGTAATTTTTATTCGAGACATTTTTTCGAATTATCGATAGATGGCGCAATAATCGGAAAAAACGATTGTTGGAAATGGAAAATTAAATTAAAAATGGAAAGTCCTTACTTAAATGGAAAACTTTACTTAACTTTTTTTGTTTTTAGGACCTAATCTTCACAACCCAATAGGTTCCCATAACGCTCGAGTAACTGAAAATTTAGCATACTTTCCTACCCTACTATAATAAGTCAGTTTTTAAGTATAAAATTAGCAAAGAACATGGTAAACAAACTTTGTAAGTGACAAAAACTTTCAAATATAGGAGACAAACAAAGCTCCAAAACCAACACTGATATTATTAGAAAATTGACATTATCAAATTTTATATTTAACTTTATATAGCATTATATTTTTTATTAAGTTGTTGCAAACTGTAAATGTGAAAAAGG
Source organism: Diabrotica virgifera virgifera (assembly GCF_917563875.1). NCBI lineage: Eukaryota > Metazoa > Arthropoda > Insecta > Coleoptera > Chrysomelidae > Diabrotica > Diabrotica virgifera. The sequence goes on along the minus strand of NC_065445.1, from coordinate 63,995,459 downwards.
TATTGTAATACCAATGAGACACCATGTGAGCACTTCAAAATTTTGTTGGAAAGAGGCTGTCGACAGTTAAAATTGGTTTAAAAGAAAGTGTTAGCAACTTCCGAGTGTAGCCGATCAAGGGTGACATTTGATTCAGCTCTTACTAACAATACGTTAACTTTAAAAAGCATTAAGTACCGGAGTTTTGCTACAGTTACTGTAAGTTGATATTATCAATGAAGTAAGCTTGGCTTCATACACTATCATCACTATGTATCTCAGCTTAACTAGTACTTTCATTCAGCGCTAACGATCCAAAAGAATACAGCATAGTATTTAATCTGTGTTTCACTACACCAATTAAATCAAGGACTATGTAAGTAATATTCAAAATATAACATATTTATTATTTAATATTTAATGGTTTCATTAAAATCTGATAACGTACTATAGTTCATTGCAGGCATGCACGGATACAGGGGGGATCAACGGGTTCATGGACCCCCTATTGTATTTAGTCTATATTTTTATTATTTATTATTTTTTCTGTTAACTCTAAACTTTAAGCCATCAGTACAATACGAAATTACACAACAACCGCTTCCAAAGAATTGAAAGAAGCCATAAAATCTAATAAAACACCCTTCTCTGAAAAATAATCTACAGGCGCATTTGTTTGGGTACCGGTGGAAACATAAACAACGGAAATATTTTTTCCACCTACCTCTACCGAAAGTATACTTTTCCGGACCTGGTTGTAGGGACCAAAGTTGTACTTTTCCTCCCTAGGGAGGAAAAGTAAAAGTGACGTCATGGTATTTCATTCATGAAATATAACTTATTGACGCCCTGTACAATATATATTTTCTATTACGTAAGTATCTATACATTTTAACGTTTATTTATAAAACACCCAGTATTTTGCAGAATGGTAAAAAACAGTAAATTGTTATTTTGTACATAGACTGGTAAAACACATCAGAAGTGATCTAGAAAATAAAAGGTATTGTTCTGCTGCATTCCTGGACATTGGTCAGGCCTTCGACAAGGTATGGCATGCTGGTATGCTCTTTAAACTAAAGAAAAACCTTCCCCATCCCTTTTATCAAATCCTAAAAAGCTATATTTCCAACCGACATTTCCTAGTCAAGCAGGATAACGAATACACAAGCCTAAGACCAATAAAAGCCGGAGTACCACAAGGAAGTGTCTTGGGACCGATATTGTACTTGCTCTACACTGCTGACCTACCCACAAGTAACAGAACAACGTGTGTAACTTTTGCTGATGACACTGCTGTGCTAGCCTCTCACCATGATCCAAATACAGCATCCAGAACCCTTCAGAAAGACCTTAATAATATACAAGATGGCTTAAAAAATGGAAGATAAAGGCGAATGAGAGTAAATCATCCATGTAACCTTCACCATGAAAAGACAAACATGTCCATCTGTAACACTAAATGAAACGCAACTCCCACAAACCGATACTGTCAAGTACCTAGGAATCCATCTTGATAGGAGATTAACTTGGCAAAAGCATATTTTTACAAAAAGAAAACAACTAGGAATAAAATTCCGAGAAATTTACTGGATTATCGGTCGTAAATCTCAACTATCTCTTGAAAACAAACTGCTGATATATAAAACTATATTAAAACCAGTGTGGACCTATGGTATTAAACTTTGGGGGACAGCCAGTCAAACTAACCTAGAAATACTGCAGAGATTCCAGAACAAAGTCCTTAGAACAATGCTGAATGCTCCTTGGTACGTGCCAAACTATGTGATAGAGCAAGACCTCAATGTTCCATCTATAAAAACAGTAATTACAGAATATTACAAAAAATATTCCAAGAGACTAGAATCTCATCCAAACGAGTTAGCCAGCAACCTCACTGATGACCACAATGATGTACGACGCCTGAAGAGATTCAAAGTAGTGGACCTAGCAAGAAGATTCGAATAATCTGTGATAACTAACTTATTTTAATTTGTTTTAGTTTAATTTATGTAAAGAGGGTGATCACTGGATCTCCCTCTACAGGTCAAATTTTCAATTTTTGTCAAATAATTTACCTATTGTTCTCAGTTGAGGACAGATTGTAAATATTACAACATTAAAAAAAATTGACGCCCTGTACAATATCTATTTTCTATTACGTAAGCATCTATACATCTTAATGTTTATTTATAAAACACCCTGTATTTTGCAGAATGGTAAAAAACAGTAAATTGTTATTTTGATTTAACAATGTTTACATTAATAATTTGACTTATATTTGACAGTTGACAGTTATATTGTACCTACTTGTTAGTTTTACTTTTAATAAATTTTGTTGGTTAGTTACAAAAAAGTTAGTTACAAAAAAGTAAAAATGAAAAAATGACTTGTTATTAATTTGAGGAAGGTGGAAAAACCACATGTAAAACATGGGAGTAAAGTGCATTTTCCTCCCTTGAATGATTACTGCCCTCCGGAGGAAAAGTAGCACTTTCCTCCCTTGTTATACAAATAGCTATTCTCACTTCAAAGAATAACAAAAATGACATTTTAAAATGCAAATACATTACACTGGGTATAAACCATATCTCATGAAAAGTCACGTTTCAAATTTGCGATACAATAAAGATATAAAAATTTGTATTTTACTAGATAATCCATGCGTACCTACCAATTGATGGTAGAAATGTTAATCTTTATGGTAAAGAACGACCAGTGAGATTAATAGTCGTGAATTGTGTATCAATCCTTTTGATACCGTAGGTATATAGTGTATTTTATCCTTAGAGTAAGTGTGAGTCGTATTGCTAAATCTGTAAAATATAAATTTGAGGTAAGTCTGTCCCCCCCTATTATAAATTTCTAGATCTGCGCCTGATTGCAGGGTATACTGTCTCTTCATTTTGCACTATTTCTTCACCACTATCAACACCACAGGATAAATTTATCTGCATGGCCAGAGTTACATATATTTGTATTCATCATCATTGGCCGTTTTGAGTCCACCTGAACATAGGCCTCCCGTAAATAATTCCATTCTGTCTTATCTTGAGCACCCTGAATCCAGCTGTACTGGATGCGCTTGACGTCATCCGACCACCTTGTTGGAGGACGTCTTCGATTACGATAAGCATCGTGTCTAGGTCTCCATTCTAAAATTTTCTTGGTCCATCTTAAATCTTTGAATTTGGCAACATATCCCGCCCAGTTCCATTCCAGCGTTGTAATTCTTTTAACTGCATCCGTAACACCAGTTTTTCTCCTAACTATTTGATTTGAAACTCTGTCTCTGAGGGATGTATTCAATATTGACCTCTCCATTGCTTTCTGTGCCATTTGTATTTTACTGATTACTTTTCTAGTAAGGCTCAATGTTTCTGCTTTAATTTGTATTAGTATTTCTATAAACTCTACGTCTCCTGGAATTACTTCTTCTACTCCGGTTATTTAATATCTACTGTTTCTGATTCATAGTTAACGCATTTCCTGTAGATTTTACCTTTAGTCTCGAGAAAATCTAGAAAAAACTCCAAGATAACATAATTAATGCAGCAGCAGAGTCACTTGGAGAGAGGAAAGTAACGAATACTAACATTAAAAAAGAAAATCTTATGATTTAGAGAGGAAAATAAAATGTGAAGAAGATAAAATGTGAAGAAAAGAAGAAAGCACTTTTACAATACAGAACAAAACAAACACAACAGGCATATAACCACTAGAAACGAATCAGAAACGAAACGAATACTCGTCAGAAACAATAAATAGGAAAACTGGTAAAACTTCTCAAAAAAGATGGAACACGACTTCTATGGAACACAAAAAAAATATGGAGAATGATTAGGTGACAAAGAAAAGAGATGAACGAACTAATTAACGCATTCAAAAGGAAATTTCGATCTCTACTTGCTAAAGGTGACGATAATGAACCATCAACAACTGAAATGACGACAAACGAAGAAATAAAAGATATTGAGGGTTTAATGGTAAAGGAAGCATGAAGGAATTTAAAAAATAAACAATCACCAGAAGAGGACAGAATATCGATCGAACTCCTAAAGTACGGAGGACCCAAACAACTATGAAAACTAATTCAAAAACTAATAGAACACAATAGAATACCACAAGAATGGAGATCAAACATCCTAATATGTACCTCTCTTCAAAAAGGGAGACAAATTGGACCCGAGGAATAACAGAGGAATTATTATTACCCAACCAGGAACTGATAATCTTTTTATTGAATTACTTGAGGAAATATCACTTCTTGACAATCTTGTTATCGTAGGTGACTTTAACTTTCCCGATATCTCATGGCCAGCTATTTCGTTATCTGACGGTGTTAGCTCTCATAATTTATTTAAAAATTTTATTATAAATTCCAACCTGTCGCAACTTATCACCAAACCTACTAGATTTGGACTTAATAATCAACCATCAACGGTCGACCTGGTAATTACAAACGAAGAACAATTAATTTCAACGATAGACATATCTTCTCCAATTGGAAAATCCGATCACGCAGTGAAAACTTTCCACATTCAGTTTAACTTATCGAAAAGTCTTAACAAAATGTATACAAAGACTATAACAGTTACAGATTTCTTTAAAGTTAATTCCGCTTTACATCAACTTAATTGGAATAACCTTTTTCATAACTTAATCGATCCCTCATCAATGTGGGACACTTTTCTTGACACTACAACTAGAACTATTTCAGTTCATACAACTGAACGTCAGCTGTTTAGAAATCAATTAAAACCTTGGATCAACCTTGCCGCTACACGCTTAATTCGACATAAACGGAAGCTTTGGCAATCTTATAAACGCACAGGTTCCCTTGATGATTTTCTTGTTCACCGTAGATTTTCCAATAGAGTAAAACAATCTTTGCTAAACCTAAGGAAAGATTTTGAAGAATCTATCATTGCAAGTGATAATAGTAAGAAAATTTTCCGGTACATTCGCACTTCTTTATCATCTAAAGTCTCCATACCATTGCTTCAAAAAGCCGACGGGTCTTTATGTTCCTCGAATAAAGAATCCTCTGATGCTTTATCGCTGTTTTTCACTCAGGTTTTTCACATCGGAGGTAATTAAACAACATTTACGGAAACTACGCAACAATTCATCGCCTGGTTTGGACGGACTAACCTCCTTTTTCCTAAAACAATGCGCAGATTCTGTAGCAATCCCTCTATCCCTTATGATGAATACTTCCTTTAATCAGGGTTATCTCCCTTCATCGTGGAAATTGGCTTCGGTTACTCCTATTTTTAAGAAAGGCAATAAACTTGATTGCAATAATTATCGCCCAATCAGCCTAGTACCTATTGTCAGCAAGATCATGGAAGCCATTATTTCCGAAGCTATGTCTGAGTTTCTCCTTCACGAAAATGTGATTCCTCACCAACAACATGGTTTTATTAAAGGTCGTTCAGCAATCACGAATTTACTCCATTGTGTTAACGATTGGTCGTCATCTTTAAACGATCGGCATCCTGTTGACGTAGTCTACTTAGACTTCTCCAAAGCTTTCGACCGTGTTCCCAAGCGTCGACTACTAGCTAAATTGGATCACTTTGGTATCCGCGGAAAGTTAAACCTTTGGATTCAGAATTTCCTATCTGATAGGTATTTCCGAGTTCGTGTTGGGGAAGCATATTCATCAGATAAACCTGTCAAGAGCGGAGTTCCACAAGGATCGGTACTTGGACCACTTCTCTTCTGTGTCTATACAAGCGATCTTCCACTCATTATATCTAGTAAGGTTTCCATTTACGCTGATGATACCAAGTTCTACGTTAATCCTATTGTTAACCAACATGTTCTTCAACATGATCTCGATACAATATTGAAGTGGTCCTTGGAATGGTTACTTCCTCTAAACATTGAGAAATGCGTTGTACTACACATTGGCAAGAACAACCCGTCACTACCGTACTTTATAAATGGACATCCCTTAAGCTCGGTAACCTCCCACAACTACCTCGGAGTGATAATTAACAGTGACTTAAATTGGTCGGAGCATATTGTGTCGGTGTGTAAACGTGCAAACTCGAAACTATTTCTGATACGTAAGTGTTTTACACGTATTTCTTTAAATTCCATGTGCAGACTTTATTCAATATACGTCAGACCTACTCTTGAGTTTGCAGGACCGGTTTGGAATCCAGATCTCGCTCGTGACAAGGTATTAATCGAAAATGTGCAGCGTAAAGCTACAAGACTCGCATTCGGCCGCGTAAGACCTTGTTATGAAGATAGACTCACCATGGCTCATCTAACGACTTTCGAGCGTCGACGTCTTCGAGGTGATCTAATTTTGTGCTTCCGAATTCTGAAATACAACTTTGGAAACCTAAATACCATGTTTACCATAAACCGAGATGATAGATTAAGAGGCCACCAATACAAATTAAAGAAGGAGCAGGCAATAGCACGGTCCAGAGTAAACTTCTTGCCTAACAGGATATTTAATATTTGGAATAATTTAGATCGAGACACCATATCAGCAACTACAGTGAATACGTTTAAAAACAGACTGGATACGACAATATTTCATACATAAAAATTGCACGATGTTAAATTTTCTATGGATATTTTACTAATATCTCTTATTTTATGTAACTGTCAGTAGTTATTTTACATTGTTATTTTTCTTTGTTTTTGGGCATAATAGGAGCTTGCTCCTCTGCCCTTACTTGTTATGTAATAATAATAATAATAAAAAATTGGACCCGAGGAATAACAGAGGAATTAATTTATTAAACACAACATTAAAATTAATAACCAAAGTGATAACAAACAAACTGAATAAAATTATAACATTAGCAGAAGAACAACAAGGTTTTAGGTCGGAAATATCATGCACCGACGCTCTATTTATAATATTAATGAGACAGGTTTAAAAGAAATCGTTAGAATACAACAAACCGGCATATTTGTGTTTCGTGGATTTTAAAAAGGCATTTGACTTGATTAATTTAAAGGACGTTGTCCATTTATTGTACGCAAAAAAATTACCTCTTGGAAGAATTAAAACGATCGAAAATATCTACCATAGCAACACAATAAAAGTAAAATTTAAGCTGGCAATGGAATAAGACAGGGATATTCCCTGAGTCTTCTATTGTTCAACCTGATCTTGGATGAAATAATAAAAAAAGTAAGAACTAAAAAAGGATACCAAATGGATAAATGGAACTAAAAAAGGATACTCAAAGTGAAGATGATTTTAAACGTATGCTGTACCAATTTAATATGACCACCAGAAAATTTAACAAGTTAATTTCCCCACAAAAGACAAAATACATCGTTATGACAGCAAATTTACTAAGATGTAAATTGGAGCTGGAAGATCAGATAATAGAACAAGTAATGGAGTTGAAATATCTAGGCATCACACTATCTAGCTATGGAAGCTTGACACAGAAGTGGAAGATCAAGTGAATAGAGCAAACAGAGCCGCAGGTTGCCTGAATGAAACAATATGTACAAATAAAAATAACGAAAAAAAATGAAAGGCAGAATTTACAAAACAGTCAGAATTTACAAATCAGACCAATAATGACATAAAAACCCTTCGAAAAATCGATGGTAAGACATTATGAGACAGAGCTAGAAATGCAGATTGCAGATGTACGACGGATATGCAAAGTGAACAACATTAATAACTGGGTAAGAAACAGAAGAGTAGAATGGAACGACCACCTAAGCTGAATGACAACAAATAGAGTAGTAAGGACGGCCAGAGACTGTTCCCCAAAAGAAAGACGATCAGTGAGAAGACCACGAAAATGATGGAACGACGACTTACTGGAGTCACATTAAAAAAAAGGATAGTCATGTCTACTCAAAAAAAAAGCGGAATAAAAAGTATCTTTAGTATAATCCGTTTTTTAAGAACTTGGACATTACAATTTCTAATCGAAATAACATTAATTTCTTAACTTAAGTATATCGAAATAACAAAAATAAAAAACGAAGATTTATCTAATTTTCATAGATTCTGTTCAAAAAAACAATATATGCCTGGATAAATCTACTGATATGTTTATGTTCTAAAGTGACCCTTAAAGATGAAAATTATTTATCCTCCTAATTTAGGTTAAGAACGTTAATGACGTTCCAGAAACCCCGAACGCACCGCCATGCCAGTGAGAGTCCCGACGGCGGCAATCGATGTGGCTGCCAAGTTGCTATGGCTACACTTCCGGCAAGCAGCGCCACCGACACGGACATTTTTGTAACTAACGCCGTAACTTATTGGCCAGCCTGAAAAGCTTTCTCTTCAAATTACCACAACTTCCAACAAATTTTGACTTCTGGAATTCTCGAATAATATCGAAAGAAAGCAATCGGTTTATCAGTACACGAAGACAATGGGATTGGCAACTTGATTAATTTTTTTGTTAATGTTTCTGGTCTTTTTTCGGAGTGTTTTTAGAGAATAATTAGTGGAAGGAATAATTGGATGTCTTATAACAAAGCGTTTGAAAAAGTAGCGATTGTGTATATTGCAGATTAAGAACAATAGAAATAAATGAAGTAGAATGAAATGAAATGAATGACAACGATTAAAATGTTTCACACAAAAGGAAGATGTGAAATTAAAGACAGATATGGGAACGAAAAATACTTCGTTAAAATAAAAACAGAATGTGAATGGATACATGTAAAGTAAAGTTTATAATGTGAAGAGAAATAACGATATCTCACATAAATAATTGGGAATAAACTTTCAATTAACAAAGTACGTTGAAAAAAGGATAATGCGTTAAAAAAGAGTAAGAGAACATGTGACAGAGTGACATTTACTTTTAAATAGGTGATTGGAAAGTAATCAAACTATAGGTATCTACCTATTGAAATCATGAATAAAATTAGACGGATCAAATTGAATAATATTTTTATCTTTCATTGCAGATTCAAATATTTGAAACATACACATCTAATAGTTAGATATTCTGCTAATTTATGCTAATTCTATTATTTTTCGACAAACAAGCTACAACCCTCACTCACATTTAAATATAAATATTATTTTGTTTAATGTACCCCGCGAGATGTGGCTATAGGTACAGGCGAAGCCGAAGGATATCATGGACGGACAAGATAAACAACGAGACCGTACTACGAAGAATGGGGAAAGAGAGAGAAGTGATGTTCACAACTAAAAAGAGAAAGTTAGAATATCTCGGACACATAATGAGAAACGGCACTAAATACAGATTACTGAAGGTAATCCTTCAAGGCAAAGTATTCGGAAAGCGAGGTATAGGGAGAAGAAGAATATCATGGTTAAAGAACCTGAGAAAATGGTTCTCCACAACAACAACTAATATGTTTAAAGCATCAGTTAATAAAATAATTATAGCCAAAATGATCGCCAATATTCGAAAGGAATAGGCACCAAAAGAAGAAGAATGTACCATACAGTCCACGCCGTAAATTGGTTTTGGTTTCCACGTTCTGTATACAGCTTTCTGCAATAGATATTATTGTAAAAGATATTACAATCCTCTTCATCATGGCAATCTTCATTTTATTTTCGGCAGCGCGGAAAAGGTGCAACTGCACAGATGTTGTGTTAAACCAGGTTCTGAGGTTCTTTAACCAGGATGTTCTGCTTCCTGAACCTGGCTTTCCACATATTTTTCCTTGCAGGATGGCTTGTAAGAGGGCATATCTAGATGAAGTAGTGCTCTGCACAAGGAATTTGAAGTGAGAACTAAGAGTTAGGCTGGCTAGGTGTTACTAGAGGTCACAAGACAAGAATTCCTGTCTTGATAACAACTTCTTGTCTTGTCTTGAGAAAAAATCAAGAAATTTAAAAAAAAATTGTCTTGACGTTTTCTGGACATGTTATATCTTGTCTTGACTCAATAAATTTCAAGATCTTGAAATTTCTTGATTACCTGGTCCGGTGATTCCCCGGCAAACTTTTTATTGCGATGCGTGCTGACACGGCCTAATTAATCCCAGAATGACCTACAGAATCTAATACCAGAGTCAAAAAATACTTAAATGAGCCTAGGTCAGAAGATGCTGAGAATCTACTTGATTGGTAGAGAAGACACGAGAATGTCTACCCGTTATTATCGAAAATGGCCAAGAATTTTCTCAGAACGCCAGCAACATCTGTACCTGCGGAAGGCTATTTTTTATTTTCAATAGCAGCTTTAACAATAACAAAGTCAAGAAATCGGCTAGACGTTGACTCCATAATGCTGGAGCCACAGTAATGTGTACTGCCGTTACTGTGGCCCCAGCATAAGAAGTATTGTCTGCCTTAATGCATGGCTTATTAATTCCGATTTAAAAATTTATGTTACATTTACATGATTTACATTTTGTAAATCGTTTTAGAAAAAAAAGTGTTCAACACATTAAAATACGTTATTTTATGTTAAAATAAAATATGTTATCTTTTTCACACATTAATAACTAGTCAAGATATTTCAAGATTTCTTGATTTCTTGATAAGAAATCTTGGGATTGAAAAAAAATTTCTTGTCTTGTCTTGAAATCTAAAATTACTTCTTGTCTTGATCTTGTCTTGAAATCAAGACAAGATCTTGAAATTTTCAAGAACTTGGCGACCCCTAGGTGTTACGTATTCTAGACTTTGTTTTGTGGAATGGAAGCTAGGACCTTGAAAGCGGCATCAATGAAAAAACTGGAATCATTCGAGCTGTGGGTGGACAGAAAAAATCTGAAAATATCGTGGACTGAACACGTCACAAACAAAGAAGTTCTGAGAAAGACGAATAAAGAAATGGAAATCTTAAATACCATCAAAACTATAAACTTGGAAGATAGAATAAAAATAGAATTGGAATTGGACATATTACAAGTGGAGAGAGATACAACTTGCTCCTTATGCAGGGAAAGATTCAAGGCAAAAGAAGCAGAGGGAGACATAGAATATTGTGGCTGCTCAACCTGAGAGAATGGTACGGATATACCATTGCCACACAAGTAGTAATGAAAACTAGCATGATTCGTTGTCCAACTGGCTAGGTACTATGAGCTTGCTTAGGGTTTGAAGGATTGGGCAGGGTCTTCTTCTTCTTGTAGTGCCTGTCCATTTCGGGTGTTGGCGACCATCATGGCAATCTGTGCTTTGCACACTGCTGATCTAAAAAGATTTGTAGTTTTTGTGTTGAACCATGTGCGTAGATTCTTCAGCCAGGAAATCCTTCGCCTTCCTGGTCCGCGTTTTCCCTCCACTTTTCCTTGCAAGATTAGCTGCAGTAGTCCATATATTTCGCTATTTCTCATGATGTGACCGAGGTACTCGATTTTGGCTGCTTTTATTGTGGTTAACAGCTCTTTTTCTTTTTGCATTCTCAGCAAATCACCCTCATTAGTAACGTGTTCGGTATAAGATACTTTCAGGATTCGACGATAAAGCCAAATCTCAAAAGCCTCAATTTTTTTGCAGGTGGCGTCTGTGAGAGTCCACGACTCAACTTGGTACGACAGTATAGGAAAGATATAACATCGCAGTAACCTGACTTTTATGAGCAATGATAAATCATGACATTTAAATAACTTAGCCATTTTTTGAAATGCAGATCTTTCTTTTTCTATCCTACATTTAATTTCTATGGAATGGTCCTAAATTTTTGTTCTAACAGAAAAACAAAAAAATACATGATATTCAGAAAAGCAAATCTGACTTTTTTTGTTTTTCGAGATTTTTGGTATCTCTAACAATTTTTAATTTATTTTGAAAAAAAGCATATTTTTCAAAATTTAAATTTTTAAAAATTTTACTTTGAAACCAAATTTTTTCAAAAATAAGCACTTTAAATCGATGAAACTTACAGATCATATAAACACAACATAAGTAAAATAATTTGTGGAGCGGTAACGATTAATTTCATTTAAGTTGCTAATTAGGGGGTGGTCTTCCCGATTTTTTTTTTTGCAAAAACAAAAGGGACCAACTTTATTTTGAGCGTAACTTGCTTAAATTTAATGCTAGAAACTTTTTGTAAAAACAGAAATAAAGGTTTTTTTAAACACTTTAATAAAGTTATAATGAGTTTTCCCCAAAAAGTGCTTAATTTTTTGGATATTTCACGTCGAAATATTCTATTTGAAATTTGGTGAATATGAATCTATTTTTCATTGACTATAACTCTGGTTCTACGAGATCCAGAGACCTAACGCGTACTACTTTTTTTACTTTTTTATAGGCTATATTTTTGCTAAGAAAGTTTTTTTCGAAAAATACTTACTTTTTGAGTGATTTGCGAAAAATCGTCTAAAAATGTGGTTATTTTGTTGAAAAATGAACATATTCACTCACAAATAACTCGAAAAGTGTTGACTTGGCGAAAAAGCTCTATAGAACACAAGTTGCTTAAAATTAGTCAGTTTACCCATTTCCAGACTTATTTTGTAAATATATTTTTTCACCCCCAAGAGGGGGTGAAAGTCACCCCCAGGGCAAAAGCACACATCGGCACAATATCACTTTTTTTCTTTGACATGTAATCTATACGTATGCCAAATTTCATGTCAATCCAAGCGGTTCTTTAAAATTTAGAGCAAAAACCGTGAAAGAATGGACTAATAGTAAATATTTTTGTTAAGCGTTGAGTACCGTCGGTATTAAATAGTTTTATGAGTTCAGCATATGCATTGTCAGGTCCAGGAGCTTCGCCATCTTTTAGTTGTGATATTGCTTTTTCCACTTCATCTGATGTGATTGGTAAGTGGTCATCACATATGTAGGATGGAGGTTGTTCGGATCTAGTACCATCAGAGTTCTTATATGTATTTTGTCCATATGCAGATTTCTTAGTTTTTGTCTGTGATGATATCCCCCTGTTGGTCTCGCCGTTTGCTAGCTGTGTTGGATTTCTGAAGACCATCTGCAGAAAACCAGGAAAACAGATTTTAACCTCGAACGAGAACTGCAGGATTCGTCCGCACATTTAATTACTTGAAAGAAATATTGTGATTCACGGACATGATTGCTGTACCATGCCAGATTAGGTTCTGCTGCATCTTCTAGATTCTAGGTTGCCTTCAGACTTCCTATATTCTGCCGAAACATCATAGTCGTCAATTTTCTTGCAGACGTTGGCAAGTGTCTCCCCAGCGTGCTAAAAATTAAGTTTATCCAAATATATAACTTCATCAACTGTAATTCCTTTTTGGTTGAGATGGGAACCAACATGTTCATGCGGCAGGATGACGCCTGACAGACGTTTGCTCAGAGGGACCAGGCGTCGCTCAACTCGCGTTGAATGGCAAAGTTCTTGACTTTCCGATAACATGTGTTTTCATATTATGACCCCAGTGGCTTCAGGGTGTTAGATTCTGTCACCATAAAGAGTTTGAATGCAGAAAGTTTGAATCCGAAAGGTGTTTCAAAAACAGGTAGCATTTGTAAAAAACTGAAAAGTAATAATTTTTTTTGCTTAGTAAAACTTTTTGTATAACGAATAATATACGATGTTGCCAGTAGTTTCGGCAAAATAGTAAAAAATGTGTAAAACGTTTTGTTCTTCAACGCCCGAATCGTGAAAACGCATGCCGTTACAAAAATTTTTTACTAAACATACCCCAATTATTTTTCAGTTTTTCACCTATCCTAGAGATGGTGTTACCTTTTTCTGAAACACCCTGTATATATAGGAAGGCAGTTATGGAATAAAATTACTTCTGTCTTTTATAAATAAATGTGAGCTTTTTAAACATAAATTTAAATGTACAGGGTGATTCATGCAAGCCTACCATAGTCCATAAGCTTTATTTTTAATGGAACACCCTGTATATTTTTTATATTTTTAAAAGCTTCTGATTTTATGGTATTTATGAAATACAGATCATTTAAAATTATAGTGTATGGAAACCACTTAAACATAAATTTGAAAATACAAGGTGATTCACGCAAGTCTAGCATGGTCCATTATCTTTAATTTTAATTAAACACCCTGTATATTTTTTTAGAAGCTACTTAACAACCTCATCTCAAAAATGTGTATTATGTAAGGTCTATTATGAATAATACAAGGTGAAATTTTGAAATTATGTATAATTTTCGTCAAGATATTAAACACATAAACTTTGAAATCAATAATTCGGGAATCACACTTTAAATAAGAGTATTATTTTTTAAAATATCTATGAATTTTCTAAACTAAGTATCAATATGGTGGGTTTTGTATTTAATGTTAATTCTTTAAAGATATTTTTAAATAATTTCAAAATTTGCGTATTTAAAACATTATTGAATACTGCAGAAAACGAGAGTGCATGTTATGGACTTCAGAAAACCTACATGATTTATAAAAATGTAGTTCCCTCTTAATAACCTCTGAATCCCATCTGTATCTTTTCATCTTTTGTTGTGGAGAAAGGTCCAGCTAATTATTGCAAATACATGTTACTGTGCTTCTGGTTACAAATTTTAAGATTTTTTCACTTGAATACTATTGTCCTATTATCGGAACATGAGCGGAGCGTGAGGGTGCAATATAATACAATTCAGGGCTTCTATATAAAACATACAAGAAAGTTGCCAAGTTGGGAAATTTTGATTCAGTAATATTTTTTTATTTAAGTTAAAAAACAATGTTACGTAACGCGCAGTTCGAACACACCTCCCCCCCCCCCACATGTAACGCGTCGTAACGTTTTAGAAGACCCCCTCCCCCCAAGATGCGTTACGTAATACTTGAGCGCCCCATACATAAGTACAGAAGGATTTGGATAGAGCATGTGTGAGTACAGAAGGATATTATAAGGTTCGCTTAATGAAGTTTCGTATTATCAGCAGGATACCATATTACCAGTTCCTTCTAGGACTACACTAACTTAACACAATTCTAATTTACTTTATAGATATTAAAAAAATTTCAAATAAGTTGTATTTACTATTATATATTCTGCAAACCTGTCACGTTTATGGTGATTCAGTAGATACTAAGTATGTCTCATTAATATTATTGGTATCATTACTCTTCGCCGCCACAACAAACACCCTCTGATATAGATATACCTTACTTCTAATCCCACACAAGCTACAACAATAAACCGAAACGAGTCAACACTCAATTACACATCCCTCTTATCCCACCTCCGAAATCAAAACAATCCACCGCCGAACTAAAATATGTTCGGTCTTCGTTCTGTTCCCACAGGATCGAAACAAAGGTACGTCGTTTCGGTGTGCACAGCTCACTTTACGCCGCTTGCTCCTATCGACATTGTCACTAAATTGTCAGCGTATGTCGATTGTCATCCCCAAATAAAGCCATTGTTGCGAACAAAAGAAGTGAGCATCGGACGGCACGTCCGCTGTGTGTGAAGATCCTAACAAAATGGATCATCACAGCGTGCCATGGGAGATCATCAACGCGTTTTTGTCGAGGACCTAGCTACTTAACTTTTTATGTGCTGGTTCACGGTTGTCGAGGGTTCAAAATTAATTGATTAAGTGTTCTACGTGAACTATTTGCCAAGTGTGTGATGATACTGTATCGAAATACTTACTTTTTTGATTTCTTAACGATTAGAATTTGTAACTTGTAGATCATTTTTATATATTATAAAAAGTAAGTCATGTCATATAAATAAATGCAATTAAATAGCTCAAAACAAATAAAAGCCCAGGTCCAGATGGAATATACCTACGCAGAAATTTAAAATTAATCAGCGAAGAAAATCGAATCAGAAAATATCGAAATAGTTTTCCTTTTATTCAGTCGCATTTATGATACAAGAAAAATACCCCAAGACTGGCTAGATTCAATATTCATCCCACTACCAAAAAAGCCAAACCCACAACACTGCAACGAGTTCCGTCTGATACGTCTTTAGAGTCATGCAGTAAAAGTCCTACTAAAAGTCTTGCATAATCGAATCTATAGAAAGTGCGAAATTTGGTGGTCGCTGTCTACGAATTTCGTAACGGCGA
Organism: Diabrotica virgifera virgifera; assembly: GCF_917563875.1. Classification (NCBI taxonomy): domain Eukaryota; kingdom Metazoa; phylum Arthropoda; class Insecta; order Coleoptera; family Chrysomelidae; genus Diabrotica; species Diabrotica virgifera. The sequence continues at coordinate 63,979,537 of NC_065445.1, read as the reverse complement.
TGGTCTCCGAGGTACCTGATGCCCAGGGTGAAACTCGTCGCCTAAAGTTTTATGTTATAAAATCATAAGTTCATTTTAAATGAAGTAAAAGACAGAGGTACTCTCAATCATTTATTGTAACTTCCGACGACCGGTTTCGCTCTCTAAAGTATGCAGAGCATCTTCAGGTCAACGGTTACAAGTCACTAAATGCTACAAATAAAAACCGGAGTTAGTACAATGTCTGGTTGTAAAAAAGATGCTAAAGATCCATAAGATCAAGCCAATGTTGAAAAACTTACATTAAAGTAGTGAAAATAGCAGACAAATACATATGCATGTAAAATCGGGGGCAGCACCAAACGTCCTCAAGCTTACAAACACATGCAGATGTACGCCGTCTATAATCATGCAATAATAACGTGTCGTACTTACATTCGGATACAAGGAGCTACTAGCTCAGTATTCATTAACATGATGTTTTTGCTTAAGTTATGCTAAAGGGATATGGTGGAATAGACGAAGAATGCTGTAAAGGCAAACAAGTTTATGGGATTTGGGACTTCTTGAGGGTGAAGAGATAGTTGTTTAAAACAACCAACAAATCTGTGCCTGTTATTATGTTTGTGAAGTAAACTACAGTGAATGTCATATATACAATTTTTTAAAAATGTGATGGTTTTAATGATTTTGAAGATTTCTATTTCTATTTATTAAAAGATTTTGTTTTTGTTTTTTGTTTTTTTTTAATTTATATTTATTAAAAGACTTAAAACAAAAAACAAAATCTTTTAATAAATAGAAATAGAAATCTTCAAAACCATTAAAACCATCACATTTAAATAACACCTTTAAATAATTTTTAAATAGAAATAGAAATATTCAAAACCATTAAAACCATCACATTTAAATAACACCTTTAATTTAGATACACCTTTAAATAACAACATGCATGACATTTCAATGTTACTCGGGGTTATTGGATCCACGAATTCATAATACCTCAATTATTGACTTTGAGTGAGGCTTAAAAGTCTTTTATGCAGAGTGTTGTAATATTACTATGTGTGTTGAGTAAGTAAATGTCTTGTTACCTAATAAAGTCGACTTCATTGTCTTTACAAAGAGACGCTTATTAAATCCGAACGTCTCAGGTACCTCAGGTGAGTGAGTACCGATCCCACAAGGATAGAAATTATTTTAATTTATTAATTTTTTTTATTAAAGAAAAATTTCCTTTCCAATCTGGATTTACAACCTTTGGGTTAAAGGGGTTAAAATATATAGAGTACCATTTTTTAAAAACTGACAAACGTCCAAATTACAGGATATAGATTGTGAATGAAATGTAACTCAACATGGCGATAGGACATGCTATACATTTTCAAAAAATATAGAGTCATGGAGACGAAATGTAAGTTAGAGCTATGGTCGTTATTTGAAGAGAGTGGAGGTTCTGCTCGTCTTAAAGTCCAACTTATGACCGAAAATCGTTATGGAATAACTATTTTGAACAACTAAAGAAGATACCATGATACTATAAATAACAAGATAATATATTGCACATCCGGAAGTCGTGACGTAACTGGAGACCGACAAGTTCGTAATGGTTCGTAATCATTCGTAATGTCCGATTACTTTGAATTGTTCGCGGTTGTATTTTATATTTTATTTTTGACAGTTATTTTGACTGGAATCTCGACGCTAAATGTTTTTCGAATACATTGAAGTTTAATGTTATCTTGCTAATGGAATAATTTCATCACACAATGCATACAAATCCCATTTAAGTTTAACAAGAATTCAAATTCAACTTTCGGTCTCCAGTTACGTCATCAATGCGCGAACTCGGACGTATTTGCGCTACGGGAAAATACTATCTCTTTATTTATAGTATCATGGAACATACTAAACATGTGATATGCTCATAAACTCTTGGAGCAAGTCTACCAGGAACAGTTTAAAAATAGAAGACACAAGCGAGATGAAGTTAGATATTGTTAGGTTAGAGTAATATGCTAACAGCTCTTGAAAACATGATTTTGCTAACATGGCAAAAGTTGCCTACTCAAACATTTATTGATGATCTTTGTGATCATGAAATATAGAGAACGCTGGAATTAGCTCTCGGAGAGCTCTGACCAGTATCTTGTTTGTCCTCTCGAATATGAACCAGCTGCTCAGGCCTCTGGCTGTTACAGTAAATTTAGGAATGTAAAAGAAAAACAAGTTGAAGACAAATTTTACCAATTGAGTACGCTAATAACCGGCAAAATAGCTCAAAAGATGGAAAACATAATACATTGCGAAACAAAAAGAGATGAAACTAGTGGAGGTGGAAATTATCGTTATAAACGGATTCATTAACATTACATTACATAGTTTCCGACCTTTAGACGTCTGTGACAGGAGTATTTTATAAAATTCGACTATCACAGTGACAGTTGTCATACTCCTCTGATACGTCTAAAGGTGGGAAACTATGTAATGTAATGTTATTTTAGACTTTTATAACGATAATTTCCACCTCCACTAGTTTCATCTCTTTTTGTTTCGCAATGTATTATGTTTTCCATCTATTGTGCTATTTTGCCGGTTATATTAGCGCGTTCATAACTGTATATAAGAAAACGAAGAACATAAGGTGCTAAAATTGTAGTAAAATGGGACAAGTACGAAGTTCATGTATGCACCCTAAGTAGGTACAGCGTACAGCACAAATAAAAAAACACACACAGTATATAGTAAAAAAATTATTTATCTTTATGATGTAATAATTATAGTCCACAGTACATCGTCCTTTTTCAAAAATGATTACAAAAGTCTTAAAAATTTTTTTAATTGCTTCGCTTGAGTGATTCTACCACTTTCTGAAAAATTTTAGAGTGCAGGTTTCAGCACGCCCCACGCCTAAACCTGTAGCTCTAGCGCGCTTAGCTTTTGTGATTGCAAAACTGTAATTTTTAATTTTAGTCAAAAGATTATGCGTCAAAATAGAATAAATTATTTTTGTAAGACAAAAAAGCGGTACAGTTTGGTTATTACAAAACTCTTAATTTTTAATTGAAAGTATTGATATTGAAAGTATTAATTACTAAAGATTGTCGATCTCTTGTCCGACAAATTTACAGCCCCGTTTCTTCAATCGGAAAACGTAAATATGTTAATTATGGCAGGTTATGTTTTGCGATTACAAAATTTCGGACACGAATAACAAGTGATAGATTGGAGGGTTCTTTATCCAAATATAGCACTGTCCGACAAAAATTGGGTATCAGATAGCCAGTCCGAAAAATTAATTTCAAAACTTTTTATATCGTAACCGCCACTCACACTACTAGACACATTGAGCTAATACAGCCCTGGACCCTTCACTTGTTGCACTGTCTACTTTTATGTCTAGTGACGTCTATTAGAACGTCAGAAAATGTATAGAAACCGAATGTAGACATAGACTAATTACTGGACGTTTCATATCTAAACAAAGCGTTGTCATGAAGCATCTAGACTAGAGGTAGGTGATTTGTGACGATACAGACAAAGTTCAAGTAGACTACCACTGTTTAAAAAGTATTTCAATTTTTATAAGTTTGAGTCATTTCTTTTGCCGGACAATTACTTTTTTAATAAACATGTCTTATTTGAACGTTAAAAAATTAAAATTATGACTTTTGTAATCGCAAAACATAACCTGCCAACTGCCACAATTAACATTTACGCTGTCGGACTAAAGAAACGAGGCTGTAAATTTGTCGGACATGAGATTGACAATCTTTAATTTTTTGTTTTGAGTTTTTGTTTTTAGAGGTTTGTAATAACAAAACTGTACCGCGGTAGAGTGACATCTTGCGGGTGTCGGACTCGACGATCGCGCCCTCTATTTTGTCCGACAAAAATAATTTATTTCATTCTAACGCATAATCTTTTGTTTAAAATTAAAAATTATAGTTTTGCAATCACAAAACCTAAGCGCGCTGGAGCTATGGGTTTAGGCGTGGAGCGTGAGGAAACGCGTCCAACCTGCACTCTGAAATTTTTCAGAAAGTGGTAAACTCGCTCAAACGAAGCAGCTAAAACCCAGAGGCGTAGCTACCGCCGTATCAGCATATCAAAATTCCATTCAAAAAATTGAACAAAATATTCTACAATTATTTCACTATTAAAATGCTTTGAACAGTGTATATTGTTTGGAGATCGACATTTTCGTGAAATAGATTCTTTATCTATATATAAACTATATTATATAGGTACAGGTACCTAATCTATTTTTTGCCTCTCGCCTTTCTATAACTACAGAGCTTTTTTGTTTTCAAGTTACTTTTTGTTGTCTATTCACCATTGGCTGTGTGTGAGATATTGCATAATGTATATTGCCAGATTGCAATATTTGTAATCGCTTTTCCGTTGAATATTTGAAACATTGAAACACTGTATTGTTAGCGTATATTTTCGTTTAATCTGTACTTTATCTATAAATTGTATTTAGGTATATCTATGTATTTGCCGGTTAAAGTACAGAGCTTCTTTGTTTTCGCTCATTTTAAATGTCCATTTATCCTTAGCTTGAAAAAACTAAACCTGTTTTAAAACAATGAGTCTCAACAATTCAAATCTATTTTTCGACTTTGATTTATTAGAGTTTATTAGGTTTATTATTATTATCTATATTTGGGTGTTATACGCAGAACTTATTAGTTCCTAAGGTTGTATTATGCAATTTGCAATTTATTTAAATTTTGCAATATGCAGGGTGTTTCATTAATAATTGGAGATAATTTAACTGTAGATTCCTGGGCTCAAAATATTAAAATTTAACCCAAATCATCTAGTCCGAAAATGCTTCCCTAAGCAGCTAGAGCTCTTTGAAGAAGGCGTCTTGTAATTAGTTTTTATAAATACTTCCAGAACGCTTCTATTAAGAGAAACGAAAACTGGTACGCCTATTTATCTTCCAAAGATAAATCGACTCCATAAATTGCGAATTTCTAGTACCGGTCATAGGCGTCCGTTTTGGATAGGGCAACGGTTATTTTATCGCATAACTTTTTTGTCTTTAATTTTTAAGCCTTTTTGACACTAAATTATTAAGTTATGAGGTATTCTAAAAGAGTAAGAGTTACTCTTACTTTAGGTAGGTAAAATACACCGTTTTTTTTTTCAAATTTTGTTCAAATTCAAAAGATGAAACATTTTCAAATGGATTTTTCTAGAAAACGGTGTATCCTACCGACTTAAATAAAGAGTAACTTTTATTAGTACTTGAATACCTCACGATTTAATAATCCAGTGTCAAAAATGCTTAAAAGTTAAAGACAAAAAAGTTATGCGATTAAATAACCGTTGCCCTGCCCAAAGAGGACGCATCTGACTGGTACTAGAAATTCGCAATTTATGAAATCGATTTATCTCTGGAAGATAAATAGACGTACCAGTTTTCGTTTTTCTAAATAGAAGTGTTCTAGAGGTATTTAAAAAACTAATTAAAAGACACCATCTTCAAAGAACTCCAGCTCCCTTAGGAAGCATTTTCGGAGTAGGAATCTACAGTTAAAATATTTTCAATTATTAATGAAACACCCTGTATTATTTTGTTTTATTTTATTATCTTTTAGATTGTAATAATATTGACAATTTATGTAATTTCAGTAAACTGTATTTGTTATTGTTTTTTTCCTAATCTATGTAAGCTTTGTTCATAAAATTGTAAAACTTTCAATGACAATAAGGCATATTTCCATACCATTCTACACAAGCGTTATTGCTTCTTTTGTTGAACATTTTTTTAGCACTATGCGATATCAGTGGTGGAAAAGGGCCCCGCTACAAACTTTGATATGGGGCCCCTGTGGGGCTAGCTAAAACCATTTTAAGACTTTTGTAATCATCTTCCAAAAAGGACGATGTACTGTGGACTATTAACTACGTTTTATATAGGGTGTCCCAAAAGTAGTGGAACGGTCGAATATTTCGCGAAATAGACATCGGATCGAAAAACTGAAAAATACCTTTTCAATAATTTTCAAAAATCTATCGAATGACACCAAACACGACCCCCACTCCACACCCTGGAAGTGGGGTGGGGGGCAATTTTGAAATCTTAAATGGAAGCCACCAGTTTTTATTGCAGATTTGCATTCTTTACGTAAAAGTAAGCAACTTTTATTTAAAAGAGTTTTTCGAATTGTGAATAGATGGCGATATAATCGGAAAAAAAATTATCGTGATACCATACGTAAATTATAGAAACGGTCTAATATCTCGAGAAATACACTTCCAAATGAAAAACCAAAAAATACTTGTTTAATATTTTTCAAATACCTATCGAATAACATCAAACATGACTTTCCACCCCACCTCATGGATGTAGGGTGGGAGGTAACTTTAAAATCTTAAATAGGTACTCGAATTTTTTATTGCAGATTTGGATTCCTCATAAAAAAATAAGTAACATTTGTTTGAAACATTTTTTAGAATTTTTGATAGATGGCGCTAATAAATTATATTTTTCCGATTATAGTGCCATCTATCAATAATTCTAAAAAATGTTTCAAATAAATGTTACTTATTTTTTATGAGCAATCCAAATCGGCAATAAAAAATGGCAGTACCTATTTAAGATTTTAAAGTTACCCTCCACCCCACCTCCAGGGGGAGGGGTAGAAAGTGATGTTTGGTGTTATTCGATAGGTTTTTGAAAAATATTAAATACGTATTTTTTGGTTTTTCATTTGGAAGTGTATTTCTCGAGATATTAGACCGTTTCTATAATTTACTTATGGTATCACGATAAATTGTTTTTTCCGACTATAGCGCCATCTATCCACAATTCGAAAAAATTTTTCGAATAAAAGTTGCTTACTTTTACGTAAGCAATCCAAGTCTATAATAAAAACTGGGGCTTCCATTTAAGTTTTTATAGTTACCCCACTCCACCCCCTCCTGCAGGGGGTGGAGTGGGGTTGTGTTTGGTGTCATTCGATAGATTTTTAAAAATTATTGAACACGTATTTTTCAGTTTTTCGATCCGATGTTTATTTCGCGAAATATTCGACCGTTCCGCTACTTTTGGAACACACTGTATAAAAAATTTTGATTTTTTTTAGATAAAATTACATATTTTCTCAAGAAACAAAAATATGTTAAAATGTCCAAAGTATAACACTGTAACCATAAAATATTATAATACACTGCGCGACAGAGAAAACGGGCACCCAACAAAATGGGTCATTTTTGATAACTCGAATTTCCTAAACCTGTTGTCCGATTTAAGTGATTTTTTTAATATGTTATACCTAGCCTTATTCTTTAACAATATCGCTGTAATAATATTGTTGCTAGACAGGTAAACTGTAATTGTATACCGGGTGTAGGAACCAATCAAACTGTGTGATTTTCTCAAAGTTCATTACACCCTCTGGCATATTCTAGTATTTATAAAATACTGAAATAAAAACCCAAATATAGCCTCAGGTTTTCTTAACATTTTGTTTTTGATTCATTCGCTTATGTTGAATAATGAAAAAGTTAGGAACTTTAACAACTATATGATGTATTTCACATTAAGAATAGAACATTGCAGAGATAGTCCCATGCATTTCTTATGAATGATAGAAGCCTAGAAGTGCACCGATGCCACGCCGTACTGACTAGAATAAATCGTATATCGGCAGTCGAGTATCCACCAGTGCGCGAGAGGTTTGGCAATACTGATCTCCGTAAGCGTAACGTTCTATTCTTAACGTGAAATAAACCATAGCCATGTTCTTCATCAATACATGATGTCTCTAAATAAGGGAGCGTTCAAGTATTACGTAACGCAGGTTGGGGGGGAAGGGTCAAAAATCTTCAAAAATTGCGTTATACAATAGTTAAACGCCCATTACAGTGCGTCACGTAGGGGGGAGGGGTGGTCAACAATCTTCAAAAATCGCGTTACGTAATACTTGAACGCTTCCTAAGTGCAACAAGCTTTAAGGGGTAATTCTGTATAAAAAAATATTGACCGCTTGCTTTATAAACATGTCCGCAAATGCTTCTTTTCCGAGATACAGAATGTTGAAGTTTTTCTTACAAACTAACGATTTATGGATTGCTCTAAAACCGTTGGAGAAATGCAAATGAAATTTGGTACGTTTTGAGAGGTAGATATTGCACATTCTTTGACATACAATTAAAAATGTGCAATATCTACCTCTTAAAACCTACCAAATTCCATTTGCATATGTCAAACAGTTTTGAGCAATAAATAGATCGTCAGTTTGTAAGAAAAAACTCAACATTCCGTATCTCGGAAACGAAGCATTTGCGGACATATGTTTATAAAGCAAACGGTCATTGACCGAAACACCCTGTATTGATGAAGAACATGGCTAGTTGTTGAAGTACATAATTTTTTATTATCCAACATAAGCGAATGAATCAAAAAACAGAATATTAAGAAAATCTGAGGCTATGGTTGGATTGTAATTTAAGTATCTTATAAATGCTAGAATATTCCACAGGGTGTGGTGAACTTTGAGAAAAAAACGCAGTTTGATTGGTACACCCGGTATACAATGAGAATTTACCTGTCTAGCAACAATATTATTACAGCGATATTGTTCAAGAATAAGGCTATAACATATTAAAAAAATCACTTAAATCTGACAACAGATTTAGGAAATTCGAGACATCAAAAATGACCCATTTTGTACAGGGTGCCCATTTTCTCTCACGCGCAGTGTATCTATTTCCTACAAATGACTTAAGGCCATCGGTACATAATTCGCAAATATTTTACGGGTATCCCTACTTTTTCTGTCTTTACACGGCAAATTACGTGTAGTAAAATTCACACTGGTATGATATTATGTTAAAATTACTAATTAGAATGTCATTTTACTTGAAAATGTCATCATTAATTTAAAGAGATGGCTTTTAAATGTTCTTGGATAACTGTTATTTTTATAATTGCAAATTATTAATTCAGTTTATAAATGTGATAATTTTTTCACTAACTATGTATTCAGTGATTACATATGTACAACAAAAACTAATAGGGTAAAGGATCCGAATATGAGACCCTTTTTTTAAAACTCTTGGTAATCGTACAATTTATGGATTCAAGAAGTCTTAAATTAAATACATGTCAGATAATTATGCTATTATATTGCAACAGGTTCAAAATTAATTTTAAACTAACATTTTTTTAACAATAAATTAATTTATTCAAAATGTCAAAATTCCCAATTTAAAAAAAGGTGTCTTAATATGAGACCATGTGGTATCCTAATATGAGACACCACGTTATACATGTTAAAAAGGTGATACAAATTATTTTAACACATTGTTCTGGATATAAACTGTATTACATGCTGTAGACATGATTCTATTGTTCTGAAGCTGTTTGTTTGTGGTATATTATGCAATTTACTATTTTATTGGAAAATAAGCCACAATTTAAGTTAAAAATAGAAATTGGAAGTATAAACGTCAATAAATTTGCTTTTTAACTTAAATTGTGGCTTATTTCCCAATAAAAAAGTAAAAATACATGATGCTATACTCAAAACATTACAGTACCCTATCTCATATTAGGCACACTTGAGGGTCTCATATTAGGAGCAACCACGTGTGAACTTTTTAGTCCATATTTTAAGTTTAGGATTGGCTTTTACGCCACTATAATTGCGTGTTTCTGTAACCAATTTAAGTAGCTATCAACTAATTACTAAGGTGATTTTTTCTCTCTCACCTTAAAAATAAAAATTCAGTTTGAGCTACACCGATTAAAAAACTTTTGACTCGCAAAAAACTTAAAAACTTCACCGACTGGTAATACTAAATCACAGACCCTCGATTTGTTCACAGCCTACTAGAAACACTACCATAGCTAAGTTTTTACCCCAGTCACCAGGCTGCAGCACTTACAAGACTCTAGAGACAGGGGTCTCATATTAGGAACGGATCTCATAATAGGATCCTTAACCCTACTCAATCGAGAAAAGAGGAAAAGTGTTTAAGTGATTTTTTAATAATATATTGTTACTATGGAACGCTTACAATTTTGAACATCTTTAACAACAAAATACTTGGATCGCAGAATATATTATCCTGATGTATTCTCTGCTCGTATCTTCCACAAATTATACACAATAAATAACTTTTTATTAAGTTCACGTCTTAAATCAATTATTTATCAAATACATTATATTATATCAATATTATTTAATCAACAACTCAAAATATTCCCGATGCCATGACAAATATTTAAAATTGTCACTGTCTGACTGACAGTATGCTAACAATATTCTATTCGACTGAGTGCGTTGTATGACAAAGATAGATTTGGAAATATTACCACGGACATTGTGTTCATTTTTTTCGAATCCTGAAAAAACCAATAAATATTTTTGAAAAATTTAAACGCAGAATGAAAGACTATATTATTACCGAGGGCCGAAAGTCCCTTAGAATAAATAAAAAGTTTATTTTGAATGAGATATTTTATATTAAATATCACACTAAATTTTCTCTTAGTTTTTCACCCCTGTAACTTATTAAAATAAACATTATAGAAGTTCTCAGGGACTTTCGGCCCTCGCCAATAACGTAATCTCTCATTCTGCGTTTAAATTTTTCAAAAATACTTATTAGTTTTCCCAGGATTCGAAAAAAATGAATCCCCATTTGAATAGCATTGCAACCGAAAATACGTAAACCTAACCTACCCATCCTCTTAAAGATTATTCCAGAATTCTAGAGTCTTACTGATTTTTAAAGATATTTAAATTGTGGAATCAAAATACACTCTGTATACGACACGCTTGGAAAAAAATTGGAAAGAGTCATTTGTACAAATTATTTGTATACCAATACCCACTCATTTCCTCGAATTAGATAATCTTTACAGAAAATCGAATTCACTTATGCTAATAACAATGTGGTGAGCTAATACCAAGAACAAAAGTCTGGCATACAGCCACAAAAACTGTCTATAATAACACCCCCAAACCGCCACTATGCAAAGTAATTGAACAACCTTAGGTAAATACAAAAGCACCTATCATAAACCAAAGAGACCATACACACACAGACAGAACTTACCCCTCCAGAGCTAGGGGTAGCCGGGGTGGGGTTTATTTATGACGCAACAAGCCATTCCCGGTTGATCCCTCTGATTGGCCGCCTTTCAACCCCGACTCCACCCCGAAGAGGGCACAACGCGTGAAAGACTGGAAAAAGTTCACAGTTGATCATAAACTCGACAGATTGTAGTCACCAAATCACTTCTGACGTACTGTCAAGTTAAGAAAGTCTCATTCAAGGGTGTTTCGTGCGTAGTGTCATACTGAGTGTCGAATATTTGACGTGATTCATAGTGCAACATGAACGTGTAGCTTGGGATTTTGTAAAACTGTTGAGTGGCCATACTTAATTGATTTTGAAATGATGCTGGATATTAAGCCGACCGCGGATTACCTCAGTAGGAACTCCACTTTCGGACAGTTTTCTATGCTATTTGGTAAATATTTTGTTTATTATTTTCATATTCAATCATTGTCAATGTAATTTAATAAAATTGTCTGTATATTTCGAAACCAACTCATTATAAACTCAGTATTTTGAATTAGTATCTATTAATAATTATCATTGTAAACGACAGTACAGACGAAAGCAATCAGTTCTTGACACATTTTCGTATATTTTGACAATGTACTGGGTGTCCCAATAAGAATGGCCCTCGGCCATATCTCAGGAACCGTTTATAGTACAGCTTGGAGAAAAAATATTTATAAGAAAAGTTGCATCGGGAATAGCCTGGAAATTATTTTCATAATTGTAGGTCCACCGCTAGAGGGTGTAATTGAATATCAAAAATTAAAAAATTAAAATTTTACAAAATTTTCCTAATGAAAGGGCACTGGAAATTCCATCATCGTATTCTTCATAAAATTCTGCGCATATTTGATTTCACAAGTTTAAGTCTACCTTTGCAAATACGGGGTGGGAGTGAGTGGGAACTTTTTTATGAAAAAATGGCTGTAAGTCCGGTTCTGCTAAATCGAATTTTGCATACTTGGTCTTGTTAAAAACAGCTCTTTTTCGTCAATGTAAGTTTCTTAATTTCGAAATAGCCTAATAAGTAATATGCAAGCTAGGATGTGTTATTTAATTATTTTCAGAAATCTAGTTTTCTTTGGAAAATATTAAATACAAGTATGCATTTTTAATCCTGTATTACAAAATTAGACCAAATTAGCAACATAATACCGAAAACCGCATGTCGATACCTTTTTGCTATCTCGAGATATCTTAAGAAATGTGTAATAAATATTAAACAACTCTTACTGTCACCGGTAAACGAGGTTAAGGAAAACTATTGTGCTATGGAAAACACAAATAAACATATTCCAGTTGTAAACGTATATAATTAATTAAAATAACAAAAAAGACTGTGTGTGTACTTTGTACTCACGTAAGAAGTTATACTTCTATTATATAATTTCAAAGAAATAAATATACCTAACAGGTTATTTGTATTGTATTTAAATATTAATCTAACTTTCTTACCTACCACTTTTAAAAAATTTTTATTAAAACCATACCAAAAATTTAAAAAATAAAAAAAGGAATATGAATGGTCCGGGATTTGAACCCGGAACCTCTTGATCTCCGGTCACACGCTCGACCACTGAGCTATATTTCCTTTGCTTTGACAGGTTACAAGATTTCTCATACATACTGACAAATTTAATAGACCAAGTGAAGTATACAAAAATACTTTAAATATACTTACTATTATTATAAAATATCTTATTCCCGAGGAAGACAAATCCAAAGACACAAAAATTATAATAAATAATACATTTACTAAAATCACTAATATATCCTTTTAATGACTTATTTGCGCTGACAGCACTGATACATACATATCTTGAAAGATTAGCAACGAACTACATACTGTCTGTGTGCGCATGCGCCCGGCATTATAAAATTTCACTCTCGAATGAAGTATAACTTCAATAAGACAAACAACACTATAAAATATAACAAAAAAAATAAAAGCAACTACTTACTTAGTACTTAGTGACTGCCTAAATGTTCAAATTGTTGCCCATCATTTTCGATGCAAGCATTTACTCTTTCAAGAGTAGTTTGAATAGCAACAGATTTAACTGTTTTAGACTTTTATTTATGGGGACGGATTAAATACCTCGTTTTTGCCGCTAGGCCCAATACTCGAGAAAACATGATCTAGAAAATACGAAACGTCATTCAAAGCATTGCGAAAGCAGAAATTGAGACTGCTCTTCAATCTACTTTTGAAAGAGTAAATGCTCTTGCATGGAAAATGATGGGCAACAATTTGAACATTTAAGTCGTCACTAAGCAAGTACCTAGTTGTTTTTATTCCTTTGTTATATTTTATCGTGTTGCTTGTCTTATTGTTGTTTTAATTAATTATATACGTTTACATCTGGAAAATGTTTCTTTGTTTTTCCATAGCACACTACTTTTCCTTAACTTCGTTTACCGGTGACATTAACAGTTGTTTAACATTTACACGTTTCTTAAGATATCTCGAGATAGAAAAAAGATATCGACATGCGGTTTTCAATATTCTGTTAATAACTTGGTCTTATTTTGTAATACAGGATTAAAATGCATACTTGTATTTAATATTCTCCAAAGAAAACTAGATTTCCAAAAATAATTAAATAGCGCCTACTAGCTGGCATATCACTTATTAGGCTATTTCGAAAATAAAACTCTTACATTGACGAAGAAGAGCTGTTTTCAACAAGACCAAGTATGTAAAATTCGATTTAGCAGAACCGGCCTTACAGCCATTTTTTCATAAGAAGGTTCCCACTCACTCCCACCTCTTATTTGCAAAGGTAGACTTACTTGTGAAATCAAATATGCACAGAATTTTATGAAGAATACGATGATTGGATTTCCAGTGCTCTTTCATTAGGTAAATTTTGTAAAATATTGATTTTTTAATTTTTGATATTTAATTACGCCCTCTAGCGGTAGACCTAGAATTATCAAAATAATTTCCAGGCTTTTCCCAAGGCAATTTTTGTTATAAATATTTTTTTCTCAAAGCTGTACTATAAACGGTTCCTGAGATATGGCCGAGGGCCATTCTTATTGGGACACCCGGTACATTGTCAAAATATACGAAAATGTGTCAAGAACTGATTGCTTTCGTCTGTACTGTCAGGAAACTTTTTTTTAAATAGAAAACTGAAAATGGTGTTCTCAATTGACAACATTTTATTTACTAGGGTTTGTTTCTAAACCAGGAGGAGTAAACTAAAAAGCAGATTCACACCCAAGAAAGTCACTAGAAAAATCACCAAATACATCTTCTTTTTTGGTTGACTATATCGGCCTTCACCGGTAGGTAATCCATACATATTATAGACCTACTAATTCGTCGCTAAAGAGTTCTAAAAACAACTGTTTTTTATATGAAAGTAGATTAGACATCTAAAAAGTTAAGGAGTAACGCCAAAACACAAAAAATCGCCGATATAAGTTAATTAACCTATGATGTGCCAGTAGTGTTAAAATTTCATAAATGTCATTAGTGTCAAAATTTCATAACAGTGGAGTAAACTTGCCTTAGTTTGGACCAATTACAAAAAAAGCATTACGGCGCGGTAAATTTGAATTACTCCTCTTGGTTTAAAAACAGACCATAGTTCAGGATATTAGTTTTATACGAATATTCTTAAAGAAATATAGGAGAATCATTATTTTTATTTTGTTTTTTTTACCAATTTAATAATTTTTGTTTAGTTCTGTGACTAATTAGGTATATTGTTTCTTATATTTATTAAACTTTATTTGACGTTGAGAGAGAGAGGAGTAAATTACTGTAAACCGACAATTCCATAGGTGCACCTACTTATTTTTTTGTCTTTAAAGGCAAAAACGTTCGATCAGTACGTGCTGCCAGTTCTGACACATATGTAACCGAAACTTGGGCTTTTAACAACAGCATAGTCCACAAACTTTAAGTGACTCAGAGAGCAATGCAAGCAGGAGAATGCTCAACATTAAGCTCAGTGATCGCAAGTCCAATGAAGAGATAAGAAGGCGATCAAAAGTAACAGATGTGATCCAGAAGGTTGCCACGTTAAAATGGAACTGGGCAGGACACATAGGAAGAATGGAAGACAAAATTGACTATTTAGCGATAGCAGTGCCGAAATAAAAAAAATATTTCTCATACAGGGTGAGTCATGAGGAACTGTACATACTCCTACCTCGTATAGAGGCTCCTATGGGGAATAACAAATGACCATTAAAAAGTGTCTGCTCCCCTTGTTTAATAATATACAGGGCGAGTTTCGCATTTTGACAGAAATTTATATTCGTCATAATTTTTGATCGGTCAGATCGATGTGTCTCTTATTTTTGTCAATCGTTACACTATTACCACCTAATTAACTGATTTATTCAAACTAGAAAGAAATCAGGTCCGGCTTTAAAAAATTAGTTCGTTTAGGTATTAGAAAAAATTTCACCCTGTATACGCTTTTTCAAAACTCTAATATGAATTTTGCAAATTAGAGAAATAGACAATTAAAATGGCATATTTATTTTTTCCCCACATGATTACTTAATTTTTTATAAAAAAATCAAATTTGACTATGAATAATAATTAAAAGTTTGGTAAAGTGAACCATAGATTTAAAAAAATTTACTTTTATTACAAAAATTATTATTTTTTGAACAAATATTTAATTTATGTTACTACCCAATCAACTGATTTATTCAAACTAGAAAAAAATCAGGCCCGGATTTAAAAAATTATTTCGTTTTGGTCTTAGAAAAAATTTCACCCTGTATACGCTTTTTGAAAACTCTAATATGAATTTTACAAATTAGACAAACAGGCAATTAAAATGGCTTATTTATTTTTCCCCACACGATTACTTAAGTTTTTATTAAAAAATCAAATTTGTCAAAATCAGAATTTTAACCTAATTAAAATTAATTAATTTTTTTTAGCAAATATTTGATTTATGTTACCACTTAATCAACTGATTTATTCAAACTAGAAAAAAATCAGGGCCGGCTTTAAAAAATTAGCTCGTTTAGGTATTAGAAAAAATTTCACCCTGTATACGCTTTTTGAAAACTCTAATATGAATTTTGCAAATTAGAGAAATAGACAATTAAAATGGCATATTTATTTTTTCCCCACATGATTACTTAATTTTTTATAAAAAAATCAAATTTGACTATGAATAATAATTAAAAGTTTGGTAAAGTGAACCATAGATTTAAAAAAATTTACTTTTATTACAAAAATTATTATTTTTTGAACAAATATTTAATTTATGTTACTACCCAATTAACTGATTTATTCAAACTAGAAAAAAATCAGGCCCGGATTTAAAAAATTATTTCGTTTTGGTCTTAGAAAAAATGTCACCCTGTATACGCTTTTTGAAAACTCTAATATGAATTTTACAAATTAGACAAATAGGCAATTAAAATGGCTTATTTATTTTTTTCCCACACGATTACTTAAGTTTTTATTAAAAAATCAAATTTGTCAAAATCAGAATTTTAACCTAAAGATGAAAAAAAAGGTGAAATCACGGTTTAACTCGCTACAACGTTCCATTAAAATTTTTTTTTCTGAAATTTTTACAGCACATATCTCTTACCATTGTGAAGACTATGACAATTGTTGTAAACTTTCAGTCTTCTTCTCGTAAAAGTTATGAATTTAAAAAAAAAGGTGCAGATTCGTGAATTGCAGAGTTAAATCGCAAAAATTAAGTGAAAAAATTTAAAATTTATCTATTTGATCACGTCTATGTTAAACTATAGAGTCCAAAGAGAAGTGTTATGGGGAGAGTTTTAAATCTAGACGTGTTATAGAAAAAGAAAAGGTGAAACTTTTAATTTTAAGAAAAACGCTGTTTAATTTTTTTTATTTTTATGGTAAAATTGCGATTTTGACAAATTTGATTTTTTAATAAAAAATTAAGTAATCGTGTGGGGAAAAAATTAATATGCCATTTTAATTGCCTATTTGTCTAATTTATAAAATTCATATTAGAGTTTTCAAAAAGCATATACAGGGTGAAATTTTTTCCAAGACACAAACGAACTAATTTTTTAAAGCCGGACCTGATTTTTTTTTAGTTTGAATAAATCAGTTGATTGGGTGGTAACATAAATCAAATATTTGTCTAAAAAAATTAATTTTTGTAATAAAAGTTAATTTTTTTTACATCTATGGTTCACTTTACCAAATTTTTAATTCATTGTCAAATTTGATTTTTTTATAAAAAATTAAGTAATTGTGTGGGGAAAAAAATAAATATGTCATTTTAATTGCCTATTTGTCTAATTTGTAAAATTAATATTAGAGTTTTCAAAAAGCGTATACAGGGTGAAATTTTTTCTAAGACCCAAACGAACTAATTTTTTAAAGCCGGACCTGATTTTTTTCTAATTTGAATAAATCAGTTGATTAGGTGGTAATAGTTTAACGATTGCCCAAAATAAGAGACACATAGATCTGACGGTTCAAAAATTATGACGAATATAAATTTCTGTCAAAATGCGAAACTCGCCCTGTATATTATTAAACAATGGGAGCAGACACTTTTTAATGGTCATTTGTTATTCCCCATAGGGGCCTCTATACGAGGTAGGAGTATGTACAGTTCCTCATGACTCACCCTGTATAATATGTTCAGAATTTCTGTAAAATAGCCTGCACATATACAGTCCGTCTAATATACTTACCGTTGTATGTCATTACCCACGTCCGAGATCTAAGACATAGTTGCCAAAGTATAAAAAAATCCTGAATCCATTTTAAATCAAATAGATCACATTATAGGGAACTTGCACATTTTTATATTACATATGAGGTTTGTTCTAGCAGTCTACCTAGTCAGTCAAACTAGTCAGAAACCGTCAACAAACAGTTGGTCAGTGAGAGAACATAATACAGTCACCAGTGCTATCCCCTCTACTCGCGCTGGTGGTTTCAAACCTTTTAAAACTGATGTTTAAAAATGAGATTTCCAAAATTTCACGCTTCAAAAACTCATAATAACTTAGAAGAACGAATTTAAAATCTTCTGTG